>NC_090651.1:318948778-319186278 GCF_040937935.1 Hyperolius riggenbachi
GAGGAGGAGATTTTAAAATTTTTCCGACGGAATTCCGTATAAGTCAGAATTCCGCGGAACTGTCCCGGTATGCCGTCGGAATGGAACGGTAACGGAATTTCTATATGACGGAATGCGGAATTGTGCCGGAAACGGAAATCGGCTATTCCGACCATGCCTGGAATTGGGCAATATGGACTCGAGACAGCTGCAGTGCTGGCAGCAAAGATGGAGATGTCAGTCGGATAAGCGAAAGGTTCCAGATGCCAATCTAAGTTTGGAGAAACACGAGATTCCTGAAATTGGAAAGAGACTAAAACACGAGATTTCTGAAATTGGAAAGAGACTAAAAACCGAGGTTCCTGAGATCGGAAAACGTCTAAAAAAACTGACTGAGCAAAGCATAGTGCAAATTGCTAATGTTTTTCTTTCCCAAGGTGGTGCTTTTATAATGAAGAGTACCGTGCTGATGGTGATCCTAGGTTGCCATTCCGTCCTAGGAGAACGAAGAGAGGACATTCTCATGTATAATAAGGGGTTAATGAGAATGCAAGGCCCAAGCATGTTAATGTTGGGTGACAAAGGTACTAATCCTTTCACACCTCCCTCCGCTTGGCACAGATGGACCATGCAGGGACGGAGGAAAAGAGCACTTGTGCCAGGAGAAAAAAAATTTCAGGGCACAAGGGGGATGAAAGGTCTGAAGGGTCAGGTGTGCGGGCAGTGGGAATTGAATGGCAGTATAAATCTGCTATTGAGTACCACACTCCCAGAATCGACGCACCGATCCAAAGGTTTGTTAAAAGGTACATTGCAGTACAATGGGTACGTGCAAAAGGTGGAGTGTGTGATTCAGGGGTACCTTGTCTTGGTTATGCAGAGTGAGATGGTTCCAGATTGGAGAGGAACGAGTAGGAGGCGTCAATTCTCCTGCCGGAGAGACGCGGGGGACAACATCACACTCTGGAGCTACCAACAGAGAGTGCCTCTGAAACAACTATACACACGTAAAGGCTGGAAAGCCGAGGGTGGGTGGTTCTCGAAACAAGAAGTAAAAATCGAGATCAAGCCACATTTCCAGGTGACAAAGAGGGTGGGGAGAGCGGTCCCGGGGGAGGGAACGCCAACACAGGGAACCCCATTCACACCACACGGGTCACAACAGGGGACGATATTACACAGTCCATATGCAGCAGCTTATCCTCATGATAGTTGGGTAAGTGAAGAGGTACTCTTAATTGAAAGATTGCAGAGAGTACAGTCTTCCCGACCTCAGGTACATAGTGTGCCTCAGGACATAAGGGGGGAAGAGGTCCAATCAGGACAGTTGGGGGCATATTTTGTCAGGGAAATGCTTAAAGATTCTGTGCAACTGAGATTGGACAAGGGGAGGTATATCGATTTTTCTGGAGAAGCATCTTGTGCATGGCAGCTTCGAGATGTTTGGGTGAACAAATGGAAATGGTGCAACATTCCTTTAGGCACCGCCACTTCCTTAGTTCCCACCTCAACCCGTGTCTCACACCAGGACCTGAGAGGTCAACCTTTTTTGGTGCTAGACGGGGAGGTGAAGCAAGTAGAGTTGTCCTCATGCGGGCAATTCTTGCAGAAGTACCTGCGTTGGCCAGGGTAGTGTTGGGCGAACATCTAGATGTTCGGGTTCGGGCCGAACAGGCCGAACATGGCCGCGATGTTCGGGTGTTCGACCCGAACTCCGAACATAATGGAAGTCAATGGGGACCCGAACTTTTGTGGTTTGTAAAGCCTCCTTACATGCTACATACCCCAAATTTACAGGGTATGTGCACCTTGGGAGTGGGTACAAGAGGAAAAAAAATTTAGCAAAAAGAGCTTATAGTTTTTGAGAAAATCGATTTTAAAGTTTCAAAGGGAAAACTGTCTTTTAAATGCGGGAAATGTCTGTTTTCTTTGCACAGGTAACATGCTTTTTGTCGGCATGCAGTCATAAATGTAATACATATAAGAGGTTCCAGGAAAAGGGACCGGTAATGCTAATCCAGCAGCAGCACACGTGATGGAACAGGAGGAGGGTGGCGCAGGAGGAGAAGGCCACGCTTTGAGACACAACAACCCAGGCCTTGCATGAGGACAAGAAGCGTGCGGATAGCATGCTTTGTACCACCATGCAGTCATAAATGTAATAAAGATAAGTGGTTCAATAAACAGGGACCACGCGGCAACGCTAACCCAGCAGCAGCACACGTGATGGAACAGGAGGAGGCGCAGGAGGAGAAGGCCACGCTTTGTGAGACACAACAACCCAGGCCTTGCATGAGGACAAAAAGCGTGCGGATAGCATGCTTTGTACCGCCATGTAGTCATAAATGTAATAAAGATAAGAGGTTCAATAAACAGGGACCACGCGGCAACGCTAACCCAGCAGCAGCAGCAGCAGCAGCACACGTGATGGAACAGGAGGAGGCGCAGGAGGAGAAGGCCACGCTTTGTGAGACACAACAACCCAGGCCTTGCATGAGGACAAAAAGCGTGCGGATAGCATGCTTTGTACCGCCATGTAGTCATAAATGTAATAAAGATAAGAGGTTCAATAAACAGGGACCACGCGGCAACGCTAACCCAGCAGCAGCAGCAGCAGCAGCACACGTGATGGAACAGGAGGAGGCGCAGGAGGAGAAGGCCACGCTTTGTGAGACACAACAACCCAGGCCTTGCATGAGGACAAAAAGCGTGCGGATAGCATGCTTTGTACCGCCATGTAGTCATAAATGTAATAAAGATAAGAGGTTCCATAAACAGGGACCGGCAACGGTAACCCAGCAGCAGCAGCAGCAGCAGCAGCACACGTGATGGAACAGGAGGAGGCGCAGGAGGAGAAGGCCACGCTTTGTGAGACACAACAACCCAGGCCTTGCATGAGGACAAAAAGCGTGCGGATATAGCAGCAATGCTTTTTGCCGCCATGCAGTCATAAATGTAATACAGATGAGAGGTTCAATAAACAGGGACCGGAAACGCTAAACCATCCCAGATGTTCATCGGTCATGTTACTTGGTTGGGGTCCAGGAGTGTTGCGTAGTCGTTTCCAATCCAGGATTGATTCATTTTAATTTGAGTCAGACGGTCTGCATTTTCTGTGGAGAGGCGGATACGCCGATCTGTGATGATGCCTCCGGCAGCACTGAAACAGCGTTCCGACATAACGCTGGCTGCCGGGCAAGCCAGCACCTCTATTGCGTACATTGCCAGTTCGTGCCAGGTGTCTAGCTTCATGCCCGGTTTCAGGTCCAGCGGTGCCAGCCACAAATCCGTCTGTTCCTTTATTCCCCTCCAAATTTCCTCCCCTGTGTGCTGCTTATCCCCAAGGCAGATCAGCTTCAGCAACGCTTGCTGACGCATGCCAACAGCTGTGCTGCACTGCTTCCACGATCCTACTGCTGCTGGTGCTGGGTTAGCATTTCCGGATGAGGTACAGCTTTGAGATGCGTTGGAGGAGAAGGAGTCAGAGAGGTAGGTGCTGCTGTTGTTATCCAGCTGTTTGCGGCGTGGGCAACACCCGCGCCGTAGCAGGTGAGGAATCGCTGCCAGGCTCCACAAGGTTCACCCAGTGCGCGGTAAGGGAGATGTATCGACCCTGGCCGAACGCACTCGTCCAGGTGTCAGTGGTGAGGTGAACCTTGCAGGCAACGGCATTCTTCAAGCTTCGGGTTATTTAGCTGACCACGTGCTCATGCAACTCAGGCACTGCAGAGCGCGCAAAGTGGTAGCGGCTGGGAACCACGTAACGTGGGATGGCCACTGACATCATGCCCTTGAAGCTGTTTGTCTCCACCACTCGATATGGCAGCATTTCGCAGGCCAGAAGCTTGGCTATGCTGGCTGGCTGTTACTGCCACGGCCCGGGGGTCATTTGCTGGCAATTTCCTCTTGTGCTCAAACATCTCAGAGACAGACAACTCAACCGTAGCGCTGCACACCGAAGGGCTGTTGGTTGTTGTGTTTGATGAACACTGGGAGACCTCAAGAGCACTAGTCCGGAAAGTGACAGTGTCAGCATCGTCTGATGTTTGTGAATGTTGTGAACCACGCAATGGCTGGGCTACTGCTGCTGCTGAGGCGGGTCTGGTGGTGAGTCTGGTGAACCCAAGGGAGGCAGTGTTGCTGGTGGTACCCTGTCCTGCCGCGTTTGCCCACAGAGTGGGATGTTTGGATAGAATGTGGCGGCTCATGCTGGTGGTGGAGAGGTTGTTAATACTTTTCCCCCTGCTCAGGCGGGTCTTGCACACCTTGCAAATCGCCATGGTAACATCCTCAGTGCAGTCTTCAAAGAAAGCCCAGACTTTAACTGGCTGAGGACTCGGACCTCGTGCGTGATGTGCTGGTGCTGCTTAACCCACTGCTGGACGCTTGAGAGGTCATCCAAGTAATTATCTGGTCCTGTTCTTTTGGATCTGTGAGGGTTGTTGTCCTGGACAACATGGGCAGTATTGAGTGGGTTTTCTTGGGTGCTCCCCTGTGGCCTGTACGTGAACCGTCAGGGGAAACACCTCTTCCCTTGCCCCTCCCTCTTTCACCGGATTTCTTCCTCATTTCACTTATCCTTAAAGTACACGCTGACTGGCAGCAGTACAGTGGCAGTACAGAAATGCTATACAGTGGTGGGTGAGCGGTGTACCACTATTGTCAGCAGTGACACAGAGCACAATGCTATACAGTGGCGGGTGAGCGGTGTACTACTGTTCCCAGCAGACACAGAGTGGAAGTAAACACAATGCTATATAGTGTGGCTGAGCCGTGTACACAGAGTGGCATTAAACACAATGCTATATAGTCTGCTATATAGTCACCCCGAACAGGGTGATGTTCTGCAGAACCCGAACAGTGGCAAACACTGTTCGCCCAACACTACTGGGAGGGAACGCAGATTTTAGTACCTAAACACACGATACAACATGTTTTCCGGGGTCGGACTCTGAGGCACATACAGATGGTCCCGATCATCATCCTCATCATACAACTCTTCTCCTGAGTCTGACCCACCCACCACCTCTGCCACCCCAACATCCCCAGACACAGACCCCTCATCGTCCTCAACATTAACTTGGGATGCTGGCCTGAGCCAGACCTCCTCCTCCACATCAGGCCCCATCATCTCCTCAATGGCAGCCCTCATTAATCGCTCTGGCGACGGACTGATGGACACAACGTTCTCCTCCGGGGAGGGCTGCTGCTGACCACTGGCTGCTGGGGTGGATGTTATAGCTTGCGTGGGGCGTTGGCTGTTGCTGTTGTTGGGAGTGCTGCTCACAGCGGAGGTCTCTGGGGAACTCATGTTGAGCTCATATAGTGGTTGACGGTGAGTGGAGTATTACTGATCCCAGCAATATACACACTGACTGGCAGAGTACGCAATGCTATATAGTGTGGCTGAGCGGTGTACACAGAGTGGCAGTAAACACAATGCTATATAGTCTGGCTGAGCGAGCGGTGTACTACTGTTCCCAGCAGAATCAGAGTGGCAGTAAACAATGGTATATAGTCTGGCTGAGCGGTGTACACAGAGTGTCAGTAAACAATGGTATATAGTCTGGCTGAGCGGTGTACACAGAGTGTCAGTAAACAATGGTATATAGTCTGGCTGAGCGGTGTACACAGAGTGTCAGTAAACAATGGTATATAGTCTGGCTGAGCGGTGTACACAGAGTGGCAGTAAACACAATGCTATATACTCTGGCTGAGCGAGCGGTGTACTACTGTTCCCAGCAGACACAGAACAGTAAACAGAATGCTATATAGTGTGGCTGAGCGAGCGGTGTACCACTATTCCCAGCAGACACAGAACAGTAAACAGAATGCTATATAGTGTGGCTGAGCGAGCGGTGTACCACTATTCCCAGCAGACACAGAACAGTAAACAGAATGCTATATAGTGTGGCTGAGCGAGCGGTGTACCACTATTCCCAGCAGACACAGAACAGTGAACAGAATGCTATATAGTGTGGCTGAGCGAGCGGTGTACCACTATTCCCAGCAGACACAGAACAGTGAACAGAATGCTATATAGTGTGGCTGAGCGAGCGGTGTACCACTATTCCCAGCAGACACAGAACAGTGAACAGAATGCTATATAGTGTGGATGAGCGAGCGGTGTACCACTATTCCCAGCAGACACAGAACAGTAAACAGAATGCTATATAGTGTGGCTGAGCGAGCGGTGTACCACTATTCCCAGCAGACACAGAACAGTGAACAGAATGCTATATAGTGTGGCTGAGCGAGCGGTGTACCACTATTCCCAGCAGACACAGAGTGGCAGTAAACAGAATGCTATATAGTGTGGCTGAGCGAGGTACACAGAGTGGCAGTAAACAGAATGCTATATAGTGTGGCTGAGCAAGCGGTGTACTACTATTCCCAGCAGACACAGAGTGGCAGTAAACAGAATGCTATATAGTGTGGCTGAGCGAGGTACACAGAGTGGCAGTAAACAGAATGCTATATAGTGTGGCTGAGCAAGCGGTGTACTACTGTTCCCAGCAGTGACACAATGACAGGGGGGACCCTGGCTAGCGTGGCTAGAGCGCGAACTACCCTGCCTGCCTACCCAAAGCTAAACCCACAGACAAATGGCGGAGATATGACGTGGTTCGGGTATTTATTTACCCGAACCACGTGACAGTTCGGCCAATCAGAGCGCGTTCGGGTCCGAACCACGTGACCCGTTCGGCCAATCACAGCGCTAGCCGAACGTTCGGGGAACGTTCGGCCATGCGCTCTTAGTTCGGCCATATGGCCGAACGGTTTGGCCGAGCACCGTCAGGTGTTCGGCCGAACTCGAACATCACCCGAACAGGGTGATGTTCTGCAGAACCCGAACAGTGGCGAACACTGTTCGCCCAACACTAGGCCAGGGCAAGTCACATTTAGTGAAGAAGCCTGCAGGCTCAAGAACGCAGAATGCGAGGATACCATTCAAAAGATCCACCCTGAAGCCCAACCGATAGTTCCGGTGGCTGAAGGAAAGGTTTGGTTTTTTAACATAAGGTCTAATGATACATTCAAGGTATATTCTCATAATTGTTCCGATAAGGGAGATTTTCCAAGGGGAACATATTGTGGGAGCGGAGATCCCATATGGATCCAGTCATCCAGGTTGGATGACGTTGTTTCTCAAATTGTTAAGAGAACTCTAAAGTGCAAAGTTTCACGGGTAGTTCCCGTCCTGAAAGAGAACACGACATGGGAAAAAGGGGAACAGGGTTTGATCCAAGACGACCACATTTTGTTACAAAGGTTAAACAAACAGTACACTAAGTTAGAGGTAAGATTTCACCATGATACAGGTGATCTTAACGAGGTAGAACACAAAAATAAGCAGGTGAGTTCCAGTCTGACCTGGTGGACCAAGGTTCCGGTGATGTTCCAGGGACACTCGGACTGGGCCTCTGCAGTTCCAAAGTTCTTCCGACACCCACTGGTCGTCTGGATGGGGATGACAACTTTAGGCATCATTATCCAGGTGAGGTTGCGTGTTAAAATTACGTAAAACAAATTAACCTGGTTCAGAGATTGGTGCCTCATAAACAATCTCATGAACCAATAGTTTAAATTAAGAGATATACAGGGTTACGGGTATAGGTTTAGTAGTACCTGTGATGGAGCTGATTGTATAAAGGCGTTCTTTTAGAAGGCACCTGGCACTGCTCCCTTGAGTAACAACCAAACGAGTTTCACTTTTCTGTGGTCATGCAAGTTTGTGAGTAATACGCAAGTGACGCAAATGCTGAGCATGTGGTATAGAGGGATTTAGAAGTAGGGCCTCCCCAGAGAGCCTCGTTACAGGAAGACCAAGAGGTCGTGCTCTCTCTCTTCGAGGGGTAACCACCGAGAGCAGAGAAGTTGTGTGAGCACGAACATTGAAAAGTGAAACATAAAAGAAAGAAACCAGGTACTGGGAGGTTCAGACGCTGGGATCTGCGGGTCAAGCCGTTTTAGGGGGGATTGTTATAATTTAAGTAGGCCTCAGTTACTTGGCCTGAGTTTTATGTAAAAGGCTTGTCCGCAGTGTATGCCTTTAAAATCAATAGAGGTTTTGTGATGCAGGCAGAGGCATCTCAGGGTCTGCGTGTAGCAGAGGATACACGCAGATACTGAGAACATGTTCCTAAAAGAAGGCCATCGGCCTACTCTGACCTCCACGTACACCACAGGAACAGTAAACATCGGCCATATTTACTAAACATCCACATTCCTGCATTTAGGTCAAATGCCTCATTGATTATTAATCAAGTAGGTGGGTATGATGACACCACGAGTGGGTCCACCAATAATCTGATCTAGGGGGTGGCGAAGATGATGTCATATTTAACTCTTTCCTAGTCGGTATAAAACCCGGAGTGAGCGATGGAGAGAGCATTCTGCTTCTTCCTTCCGCACTAGCTCGCAAGGCCGACTGGGACCTCTAAGCATGTTCTTCCTTTCTGTAATCTGATATAATGTATGCTGTACATAGGTAGTTTAGTGTAACATAGTTAGGAAGAAGGTACCTGACTGACTTCAGCAGGGAGTCTAATCACGAGCTTGTAACGCAACATGAAGATTGGCATGGCTAGGATATGATGAATGTATCTATCTGTATTCCTGTTTCCTGAATAAATAACGTAAACATTGAAGAAGCCTGAGAAAGTCTATCTCCTGCTTGCTGTGTGGAGAGTCAAGTGATCTCCCAGTCTGTGAGACGTAACTGTAAGAAGTTACTGGTGTCGAAGCAAGGTGATATAAGAACAGTTTAGAACACAGGGGTGTTGCCCATTTCTTCCGATCTACAGAGAGCAACTTAGTGGGTACAGGTCGAATCTCCCCACCTGCCTATTCAGTGGTTGCCTGGAGGGTAACCCTGGTTTTGTGAGTATTATGACATATTTGCTTTTTCGCATCCATTTACCAGTACAGTACTTATGTATTATCCCATCTGGAAAGTTTGGCAGCTTTTTGGTAAAGTTCTGTTTGATCCCCTAGCCACATCTAACCATTTTTGGAAAGCTGAAAGTTCCAGCTTTCCTTTGCACAGGGTCCCGAGTCAATGTGATTCCCTATTCCCAAGTTAGGGGAAGAAAGCACAGTGGAATTGAGTCTCCTGCCCATGCCAGTAAGACAGAGAGGAAACGAGGGTACATACCTGTGCTGCTCCTTCATCTGTAATGAGAGACCCAGGGCACTTGCCATAAGTTTTGAAGACACAGATTTATGCTGCGAAGGAAGAAGACCTACCAGGTGTGCTGCTTATCATCATGTCGGGTTCATCCCGTACTTCTGTAATAGCACTTTCTGCAGCCAAGTTCAGGGGACACCCCTCCTTCAAAACCCCATAACTTGGGAACTGAGCATCATACCGACTCGGAACCCGGTGCAACAGAAAGTCGGGACTTTCAGCTTTCCAAAAATGGTTAGGTCTTCCTGGGGGAGCAAAGAGAACTTTAACAAAAAGCTGCCAAACTTTCCAGATGGGATAATAGGTAAGTACCACCAGTACATACTACACTATATTGGGCTCCCGTTGTCTCCTCTTATGTTCCCTAGAGAACCAGGCATCTACCAAAATCCCATATCTCAGAAGTGAACCTAAGAATTTATAGCCTTGCCAACTAAAGATACATGACTACAGATTGTACGCCATTGGTCTTTACCCTCCCTGCTGTTAATAACCAAGTCAGACAGCTTTAGCTCCACAGGAACAGCTCCTAACCTCAAACCAACCTTTGGCTGCACACATTTGCTGGAGGCACTACTGTTAAACTGTTTCTCACCCACATCATTAACACCAGTAATGCAAACAGCGAGACGAGTTGAGAGGGAAAGGAAGAGGCTCAGATTTTATTCTTGAGGTTACTATGGGGAGGCAGGCCTAGAAAACCACTGAAAGTAGAGTGGATCATTAGATGTGTGCTGTGTATGAGGACTCCCAGGCTGCATGGCACAAGTCCAATTACTCTGGTGAAAGCCAGCACACTCTGTATAAATTACCAAGGTCATGAATATTTAATGCCTTTGCTCTTTCAGGTCATGTCAGCTATCACTTTGTCTAGGGAAAGTCTATTTTCCTATAGGGGCTTGGGGAGGGGGGGGCTCTATGTTTTGGGACCTCTATGTCCCTATATTGATCAATTATTGTAGCTACTGTTTCATAAAGGCCTTTCATTATCTGGGTCTAGACAGTGGTGAGGCTGCTTCTAGATGACACGGCTCAGCAGTTCTGTGTCTGCGACGTGACGTCACAACTCGCCAAGGTGCAATATCCAGGCAACCTGAATTTTTTTTGTGGCTCTAGTCTAATGAGGCCAGTACTTTAAAGAGGCTCTGAAGTCTCTAAAAAAAGTCTTTTTATTTCATAAATATGTTTAATATGTTATCCCTAACTAAACCGCCACATTCCCGCCACTCTAAACTATCTAAATCCCCCTTAACTCCTCCCTACCTCTCCCCCGCAAAATCCATGACTTTCTTGGTCGTGGATTTTGCTGCCCTAAGTGCTTCCATGTGAGGCAGGGCTATGAGCTGCAGCCCTGCCTCACACACGTCTGTCAGCAGCAGGTCTCCGCCTCTCCCCCGCCCCTCTCAGCAAAGGCAGACTGAGAGGGGCGGGGGAGAGACGGAGATCCGCCGCTAACAGACGCGTGTGAGGCAAGGCTGCAGCTCATAGCCCTGCCTCACACAGAAGCGCTGCCCGGATTGCCCCCGAGGAGTTTGGGGGGATTTAGATAGTTTACAGCGGCGAGAATGTGGCAGTTTAGTTAGGGATAACTTATTAAAGAGAACCAGAGATGAAGCACCCTCATGTATTTTATTACATTTATCAGTGGGAACATGACAGTAAACACCTACCCTGCTTTTAGTTTCATTGTTATCTGCTTAATTAGTCTATTAGCAACTGTGATAAGAATCCATCGACTATTCAGTCGAGGTTTGACCTGGAATCATTATAGCTGAGTCACTCTTCTGTGGAGTCCTTTCAAGCCCAAGCCTCCCCCCGCCTGGCTTAGATCTTCTGCTTTGCATACTGAGAGCTGTGATGACTGGGAGGGGCTGCTGCTCCTGAGAGAGAAGCCCTGTGGCTGTAATATGATCCCTGTGTGCTCTGTGTGCACTAGATTCTCATAGGAATGAAACTGCAGTTATTATCAGTGACACTTCCTACAGGCAGATCATACCAAAATGAAAGCACACAGATGAAATGCTGCATTTAGCCTAGATAGCAGCATAGTCTCATATAGCCTAGACAGCACATCCAGAACAACTCATATAACCCGGAAGGAGAAGGGATATGAGCCGGCGGCCATATTTGATTTTTCCTGGAGCAATAATGGATAAAAAAACACTAAAAAAGGCGCAGCAGAACGGCAAAATGATCAGGTAGAGCATTTATTCTTTACAAGCTATCAACTAATATGTTTATTTTGTGTGAAACGTTCATCTCTGGTTCCCTTTAAACATATTTTTGAAATAAAAATATTTTTTTAGAGACTTCAGAGTCTCTTTAAGGGAAAGAGCTGTTAGCAACAGCCATCTTGTTGCCCGGACGCCATTTTGTCTCTTTTTAGGCTACCGTGTTTCCCCCGAAAACAAGAGTGTCTTTTAATAATCTTTGCTCCAAAAGATGTGCTAGGGCTTGTTTACAGGGGATGTCTTATATCTGAAGTGGTGCTTTAACCCTGCACTGATTTTGCTTGGGATGCCACAAGTGCAGTTTTCTGGTATTGGCAGATTGCCTCAGGGTGGAGGAGCAGAGTGGGTGGCCAGCTTTAGCAGGACCGATACCTGAGGTGGCTGCGCCTAATGATAATGACGCATCAGAAAGTGTCTTTGAGCATTAGAGAATTACACAGCGAGAGTATCAATAATTTCTTGATTTCACTTCTATTTTTTTATCATCTCGCTTTTTTTTTTACCTCACTACTACCTTTTGGTTCCTCTATAATATAATGGAGAGCAATGCAGGTGACATGCATTTGTGTGAAAAACAATTCCATAATGAGTCCAGGCCCTTAGAGCTTGTACCCACTATACACATAATTGATCACATTTCAGCAACAAGTATAGTGCGCATTACGCAAGGCCATCGCAAGCACATAGACTGAACTGACTGATGATTTGTGCAGCACTGCATGATGGAAACACACAGCTGCTTGTGGTTTTATGTGCAATGCAATGCTGTCCAGGGGCGTAACTAGACTTAATAGGGCCCCCCTGCATAAATGATAGCATGGGGTCCCCTTGGTCCCCAAACCCTATGCGGGTCACGTGATCGGGAGCCGGCGAATGGCAGCAGTTTTCTGCTCTCAAGCTGCGTTTGGAAGCAGGGAAAAATTACACAAATTTTGTTGATTGGCTACACTTGCAGTTGGGGAGAGGGAAGAGGAGGGGCCCCCAAAGCCCTGCAATGGCAGGGGTCGCAGGGATGATGTTACGCTTGGTGGTATATCCTCCACAGTCAGCACGTGGTATATATCCTGACGTGAAGGAGGTACACACGCTAGCACAAGGAACCAGGATATCCCCAGTTTAGTGGAGGAGAGGACTGACTCCAACAGGAGACGTGGCGCACAGAGCAGGCATAGATCCGAACAGCCACAAACAATTCTTCCACTATAGTGGCTCAGCGCAAGGTAGCGCTGAGCGCATAAACCAGAACTCAGAAGATCAGAACAGGTAACAGAGTGAACGCTTGCTTAACTAGTCACTGCTTAAGTGACAGCAAGCGTCCATAACAAGACAGACTGGAATGGGGCAGCCAATGCGATTGCAGCGGTGGCGTGCCTCACAAGGACAGGACAGAATAGTCGGGAAATAGAGTCAAAGAAGGTAGACGTAATACACACAAATATACAATAGGTATGTTTTCCTAGCGCATTATGATTACAGCTATCAATGAACTACAAATGACTAACTGACATATGTATATATCGGCGATAAACCGATATATGACATAAGCAAGGAACACTAACTAAGAACTGGAGCAGGACTAGGAAGGACCCGCTACTTCTACGCAGAAGCGAGCGCAATCCACGCAAGACAGCAGGAACAGGACTGACTAGCTAAGCACGGGTGATCACGATACGCGCAACCTACCAAAACGTGCTGGAACTGACTGACTGAACACAGGATATAAACAGTTCGAGTACGTATATATCAGCGACACTGATGTATCAACGTAGCACGAATACAAGGAAAATAACAAACACGCTAGTATGCGTATATATTGGCAATGAACCAATATATGATGCAAGACTAGCAAAGTAACAATTACTGATAAACAGAACAGAACTAGGACTCACTGACTCCTACGCAGGAGATCAGTGCAGTCCACATGAATTGACATTAGAACTATGAACACAGTCTGGGGCCAGAGCAGTAGCAGCAAGACAGGCTTATGCTGAAGCTATGATAGCCCGTGGAGCCCTGCAGGAAGCAGATATTTATACAATGGGAGCAGACATGCAGATTCCCACACAGGTGAATGGTAATTATTCAATCCTGAGCTGGCCAGAGCTGCAGAGCCACTGCAGATGGAATCAGCAACTAGTTTGAGTGCAAACCAAACTATGCAAGCAAATGCATGTAATGACATCAAAAACTGCTTGTCTTCAGTAAAATTGCAGCCAGCAGTACATGCTGCAGACGTGATCATAACAGGTGATTGCTACGCCCATGATGTTGTCCCTTCCATTGCCACTAAATGGGATCAGTGCTGCAACAAAAGGAAACACAGGTCTAAAGCCCCGATTCCACTTTCACTACGCATATAGGCATATAAATATAACCAGGGCTGGATTTCTGGGAAGGCCACAAAGGCCATGGCCTAGGGCGCTAAAAATCAGTTGGATGCAGGACTTGGAGAGATAAGAGGTCACATGTCAAAGTAAATCATCTCTCCTGCTTTGCTCTGGTCTGCATCTCTCTCATTTGTGCAGAGTGTGTGTGATGACAGTCAGCATCTGCTGTCACCTGATGATTTTGTTCTCTGTGTATGATGAGGGGGGACATACAAGCTGCTGTGAGAAGAAAAATATATGGGCTGAAAGTAGCAGAGCTTTTGAGTTTGGATTAGTTTCTTCATGCACGCATTCACGCACGGGAATTATCAGCTCTCCCCTCTCCATGATTGATGTCAGATAGTTTTTATTACTTGGTCAGTGCTGTTAAAGACCCCAGACCTGTTAAATGTATGGTTTATTTTTTTCCCTAGGGAATGACAGCAACCTTCTTTGTGCTACAGTTTAGATCTTTCCTGACTTTTTTAGCAGCAAAGCATTGTACTGTGTTAGCCTTCAGTGAAAGCAGGATGTTTTGAAACAGAATGAAAACTGTATTACATTTACAGTATTTATATTTACAAAACAACCTATGCATCTCCTGCTGACTATATATATAGCTGTGTACCCTAATATCTAGTATACAGGAACAAAGCCTGAAAACGGCTCATTAGCCAAAGGCTCGCTGTTTTTCTTTTCAGTTAGCCAATAAATAGTATCATTCTGTTTTAAAACATCAAAACTTCCTGCTGACTGATTTTAAGATTTGTCTTAACTTGCCCTAAGTGCTAAATTGTTCCTGTGTAAAGTACACCTGAGCTTATGCTGGGTACACACTATGCAATTTTCTGACAGATTTACTGTCAAATCGACTATTTCCAACATGTCCGATCTGCTTTCTGATCGATTTACTGAAGGATTTTTCATAGAAGTGAATGGAAAATCAATTGAAAAATTGATCGGAAATCAGATTAGACACATTGGAAATAATTGATCTGACAGTAAATCTGTCAGAAAATTGCATCATGTGTACCTAGCATTACACTACATCTCTAGCAGTGTGTGTAGTGTTGGATCCTTCTACTTACCTGTTCTGTTGGCTGTACGGATGTGCACACCAGCCGGGGCTGGGAGTCTGTTATGGGTTATGCGTACTTGAGAAGTGCTGCTCATACATGATCATCATTTCTGAAGAATGCAAGCCCAGACCACTGCTGTGCACCCAGGAGTGCAAAATTACATGGAGTGGACAGAGCATGCACTGCTTCTTTGTTGAACAGGAGGCAAAGCAGCAACAAAACAGAGGGAAGCCCATTCAAACCAGTGATCACTAGTCAGAGTTGGACAAAATGGGGGCGGGCGGTTGGTGACAGTGGGCCTAGGCATGGCCGGATTTAGGCCAAGGCCACCTAGGCTATGGCCTAGGGAACCGCAGGAGCAAGGGCACCAAAGCAGCAGGTTAAACTGGTGTAACATTTGCAAGCTTGCAAATGCTGCATTGCAGGGAGATCAGGCGAGCGCCTGACCGTGGTACTCAGCTGCTAGCCGCCTGTGCAGTGCTCTCTGTGCACGTTTGCATTGTGGCCGGCGGCTATGGACTTGGGTAGCATTGGAGACGGAAAGGAAGAGGAAGCTTCTGCACTCAAGACGAGTGGAGAAATAATAGCTGCTGCGGTGTGAAGGTGAGCTGGCTACCTATACTGAAACAAGGGAAATGGGAAAAGTAGGGATTAAGGGAGTCATCTGGCCACCTATACTGGAGGGAAAGGGGGGAGGGGTCATCTGGCTACCTATACTGGAGGGAAAGGGGGGAGGGGTCATCTGGCTACCTATACTGGAGGGAAAGGGGGAGGGGTCATCTGGCTACCTATACTGGAAGGAAGGAGGGAGGCTACCTATACTGAAGGGGGGCAGCTGGTGACAGTGGCCTAGGGCGGTAAAGAGTACAAATCCAGCCCTTGGCCCAGGGCAGTGGAAAGTACAAGTCCGGCCCTTGATATAACTAATAAATGCTGCTCATAAAAGCGTTTTTGTCATTTAAAGTGACATTTTATTCTGTCAGGAAGTCAGATTTGTGAAGCAAGTTATTATAGCTTAGTTGGGCCCCACAGCTCACATCGGAGTTATTGACGAGATATGGAAATGTGTTAATAAACTGGGTCAGAGGAAGATGGATAAAGAGGAAGCGCTTGGCTTGTATTCAGATAAGTGAGCACTCGTATTTGACTTCCTCTATCAGGCTTAATGGGAGAGGCAGAAGAAAATGTTCCACTTAAAGATGTGAAGAGTTTCTTACAGCAGCAAAACTACTTATCCTTGTAGTGCGCCTGAGCGAAGGGTCTCTCCTCCTGCAAAGCAAAGCTGTGGGGGAGTTTCCATCACAAAGAATACAACCTAAACCCTTGTGCTGCACTTCCAGTTCACTTTTTCTCCTGAGGCCGGTTTCACACCGGCAACCAGCGTTTTGGAGGCATCGCTAAAAACAGGCTTTAGGGCCCTTTTCCATTGATAAAGTGATGCGAATGCAGCTACCTCGCCCCATTGCATCACTTCCTCTGGCGTTCGCATATGGAGGGGACGGTGGACTGCTGCGCGCGGACGTGGGTGTGCGAGAAACTGCAGCAAGCAGCAGATTACTGGATCGCTCCGCACGCAATGGAAACTGTTCCATTACCGTGCATTGGTTACAGGACATCCACAGTGCGATGCGGTTATTTAGCTGCTTCGCACCGTACATAATGGAAACGGACCCTTAGAGATAATGTGACTTTTGTCAGCAAGCCAAACTATAAGTGCAGCTCTCTAACGCTCACTTCCGGTGGCGGAAGTACAAATTGCAAGGAAGAGTATTGAAAAAATACACTTCTGTGTATGCGCATAGCAACGTGAACGCAAAAAGATTTAATATATCTGTGGCACCATTGACTTACATGACCTCTGGTCAACGCACGTCGCTGTGGATGTTGACCCATAACATGCTGATGCTTTTGCGTCAAGTGCGATACTTCCGACCCATCGCACCGCAACACTTATGAAATGTCTTATAGACTTTCATTGCTTTAGCGTTACCCTGTGGTAAAAAAGGGTAATGCAAAGCAATGAAAACACTTTAGTGTGAAATGGGCCTCAAGGTGCCCATAGATGACTTGGGGCTTGATTTACAAAACGGTGCTAACTTTAGCACTGGCCCTTAGCACGTCTAAACTCAGTTGAAATGTTAAAAGTAGTGATCGTGCGCAAAGTACCGCACTGCACAGAGCGCAGGGCACTCCGCACGAAGTGCCCACTAAAGCCTATGGGACTTAGCGCGCGCATAGGAATTTGCGCACGATCTGATTGAGAAAACTGGTGCTAACCTACTTAGCACCCTGATTAGCGCGCCTTAAGACTTTAGACGTGCTAAGTAGGTTAGCACCTCTTAGCAAATCAAGCCCTTGGTGGCCGATTGACCATGCGATTTGATAATTATAATGCACATTTACAAGCTTTTACCAGCACGGCCGGATGCCTTGTTACTGGTTTCTGTAAATGTGATGACAACAGGCTTAGCCTTCTATTTGTTATTTGTAGTTCTGAGGTAACTGCAAGCAGCTGTGCTAGAATATGCACAATTTGTTAAAGCAGAATGGTAGTAAAAAAGTCCATTGCCATCATCGCTTACATAAATAACAGCGGTAACTGCGTCTGCCAATTCCTCATGCCAGAGACATCATCTAATAGTGATCTGCACTGGTCTGTGGAGCAGCACATAGGAGTGTGTACTGCTGAGAGCTCACATGGTTTGCAGGATGTCAGTCCCCTTTAGCTTCTGCTCAGTGATAGGGTGGGAGATTCTGCAATTGAAACACAAGAAATTAAGTCACAACTGCATTTAAAATTTCACAGTTTTTCATGATAGCGGTCCTTTAACCATTTCCGTACTGATGTAGTTGCGATATACTTTTTCATGCTGATGGCCCATGCTCCTTTTTCATCTCCCTACTGGTAAACAGGCACTTATACACTTGTATTATTGTCTTACCGCCCTGATTGTTTCATTGTGGTGCAATCCCTTTCCTCCTTTGTTTGGGCTTTTTCTTCTTTCCGGCAGTGTCAGGTCCTTCACTCCCTCCATTGGCACTTTCACGCCTATTTTTTTCCAGTGTGCACGGTCACTTTTTTCCCTAGAACCCCTTCACTTGCACATCCTTGTATCCCTAATAGTTGTCACTCATTCATTTTCTGCTTCCCAGGTCAGGAGTTGTGTGTGTTATTTGGACTCATTGGCCTCAATTCACTAAGCTTTATCAAACACTTTATCAAACGTTTGATACTTTACCTCATGGGTAAAATCTAATTTTGAATTCACTAAGGTGTTATAGACTTATTGAATATTTTATCGATAAAACATTCGATAAATATATAACTCCTTAGTGAATTCAAAATTAGATTTTACCCATGAGGTAAATTATCAAACATTTGATAAAGTGTTTGATAAAGCTTAGTGAATTGAGGCCAATATTATCTGTAATACTGTATGAGATATATTTAATATGGATATTAATATTGGATTTATTGGGCCTTTCCCACCCAGGTGTTCCAATTTTAATGTGTGTTTAATCATGTCATAACGTTATACCAATAAAGGCTATTTTTGATCAGACTTATTGAGTTGTAGTGCGGTTCCTAAAGGGCCAACATGTTCTTTGTTTGAAATATACGTCTTGCTTGTGGTCGTGTGGCTCAGACAGGGCGTAGGTTCCAACTATTAACCGCCGCGCACTCATGCCTTACTCGCCGTTGTTCCATCACTGCACCCACTCGCTCTTCTGTCTCAGTGACAGTAGAGCTTCCGCAACAATTTCATTGGCTCCTGACCCCATGATTACTGTGAGCCAATCATAGTAATCACAGAGCACAATAGGGAAAGGACAGCTCTGGTCCTTAAAGAAAAAGCGACACCCATGCTAACCTAGAAATAAAAAACACATATATAAGTAGATAAATACTACTTCTACAGATGTATTGTGCTATCCACGTAATGATTCCTGTGAATTTTATAAAGGAAAAGCAGAAAATCCTATTCTAGGCAGTGGCCATTTTGCCAAGCTATTGCTGACATCATATCCTCCCTGACTCTTGTTTTCCCCCCTCCCTTCTCTTGCTCATTGTGTATTCATTAGCTGCCCTCCTCCCAGAGTCTTCAGACACTCCCACTGAGGTGTATACTAACAACTGCACTGTCTATTTTTTTATTTACACATCCAATCAATGAGTCACCTCAGCCTTGCTTGTAAACACAAGTAATCAGAGGGTGTTTCTGATAAGGAGGACGAGGAATATATTATAGATAAAAAGAACTCTCAGCATTCAACTCTTTGGCACTGTTTGGCACTAGGGCCAGTGCTCCTAAAGTGCGTGATAACTACAAACCATAACAGCAGAAAAAGTTTTGCAAGTTTTGAATGCAGGATTGGCATCTTTATCACTTTATACATCCATACCAGTTGCTGTTGAAATGTGATTTTTATGGTGACAATACTGCTTTAAGGGTCCAGTGCCATCCAGTCC
Organism: Hyperolius riggenbachi; assembly: GCF_040937935.1. NCBI lineage: Eukaryota > Metazoa > Chordata > Amphibia > Anura > Hyperoliidae > Hyperolius > Hyperolius riggenbachi. Next base: position 318,968,095 of record NC_090651.1, read on the forward strand.
CAAAAGGGTATGTCAGCTATACTGGTTCGGTAGAATAGTTGATCTCCTGTGATGTCCCCAATACTTGTCTGGGGTAATCTTTACAACAGTAGCTCAAAATGAGAACCTAACAAAAAACAAAATAGGGATGATTTAGAAAATTGAAATTTGTTAAAGGGAACCTCAAGCAAAAAAAAGTGCCCTTAAGTGGTACTTATCTCAGGAGGGGGAAGCCTCTGGATCCTAAAGAGGTTTTCATCATCCTCCTTCGCAGGACCGTTTTAGCACTGGAACCTCTGAGAAAGAAACGTAAGGAGGTGTGGTATCCAAACAGGGAGAAAAATGACGCAGAGATAATGGGAGCCCAGATAGTGTAGTACATTAATAGCTCAAATGTGGTATTAAAGAGTAAACAAAACTACTCACAGAGGTGGGTTGCAGGAGGGGGAACCAACCACTCAAGACAGACAAAGACAATGATCCCGACTCCACTCGGGGTGTCCCAACAGGACTGGATGCAGTCAATCTCTTTATCAAAAATGCCAACTGAATATCACAATCAGTGATGCTCAAATACCCCTTTTCAAAATTCGAGTTAGGTCGAATTCGAATAGTAAATTATTCGAGATCAGTCGAATATTCGAGTCGAATAATTTTTACTATTCGATTCGACCTCGGAATTCGAGCTCACTATTCGAGTCGGTATTCAAGCTCATTATTCGAGCTGACTATTCGAAATGGCCTTAAATAGCTTCCAACACTTGTTTTGAGGGTGAATGATGCAAGAAACCTCTTTTTTTCCAAGTAACAACAGCAAGTGATTATGTGGGGATGTTCCTTTAAAAAAAAAAAGTTGAAAAGAGAAGTTGTGTCCAGAAATTTGTTCAGTACTGTATATACTTCTTCTTCTTCTTCTTTATCTTCTACATCTTCTTCTTCTTCTTCTTCTATATCTTCTTCTTCTATATCTTCTTCTTCTATATCTTCTTCTATATCTTCTTCTTCTTTTATATTGTCTTCTTCTTCTTCTTCTTCATCTTCTTCATCATCATCTTCTTCATCTTCTTTTTCTTCATCTTCTTCATCTTCTTCTTCATCTTCTTCTTCATCTTCTTCATCTTCTTCTTCATCTTCTTCATCTTCTTCATCTTCTTCTTCTTCATCTTCTTCATCTTCTTCATCTTCATCTTCTTCATCTTCTTCTTCTTCTTCATCTTCTTCATCTTCTTCATCTTCTTCTTCTTCATCTTCTTCATCTTCTTCTTCATCTTCTTCTTCATCTTCTGCATCTTCTTCTTCTTCATCTTCTTCATCTTCTTCATCTTCATCTTCTTCATCTTCTTCTTCTTCTTCATCTTCTTCATCTTCTTCATCTTCTTCTTCATCTTCTTCATCTTCTTCATCTTCTTCTTCATCTTCTTCATCTTCTTCATCTTCTTCATCTTCATCTTCTTCTTCTTCATCTTCTTCTTCTTCATCTTCTTCTTCTTCTTCATCATCTTCTTCTTCTTCATCTTCTTCATCTTCTTCATCTTCATCTTCTTCATCTTCTTCATCTTCTTCTTCTTCATCATCTTCATCTTCTTCTTCTTCATCTTCTTCTTCTTCATCTTCTTCTTCTTCATCTTCTTCATCTTCTTCATCTTCATCATCTTCTTCATCTTCTTCTTCTTCATCATCTTCATCTTCTTCTTCTTCATCTTCTTCTTCTTCATCTTCTTCTTCTTCATCTTCTTCATCTTCTTCATCTTCATCTTCTTCATCTTCTTCATCTTCTTCTTCTTCATCTTCATCTTCTTCTCCTTCTTCTTCATCTTCTTCTTCTTCTTCTTCATCTTCTTCTTCTTCATCTTCTTCATCTTCTTCTATATCGTCTTCTTCTTCACTTATTTCTCTTTTCAAATTTTTTTTTAAAGAAATGCAGCTATTTTTGAGCGTAACAAATAGCTGGTGGCGCACGCATGTTGGAAGCGCCATTGTATGTGCTCCCTGAGTCCCTGGCAGTGGAAACACACAGACAGCAGGAGGTAAATTCAGCAGCAGGAGGAGGAGGATGAGTGTGTGGCAGCAGGCAGTCAATGAGGCAGGCAGCGTGACATAATAGCCCTGGTACCTAGCGGTGATACCAGGGCTGTAAATAAACACAGCAGGCACGAGGTCCCAGACAGCGGTCGTGCAGCCCACATTGTGTCCAATACACAACTGGGACAACACAGTTTTCAACCCGGGCACCTCAGAAAAATTAAACCTTTTTTTTTTTTTTATGGTTTTGTAGTTTTGGTTTTACAACCAATTACACAGATATAGCTTTTTTTTGACGTAATAGCTGGTGGCAGAGTGGCAGCAGAAGGTAAATCTGTGTACCCTGGCGTTGGGAAACACAGACAGACAGACAGCAGCAGCAGCAGCAGGAGGAATGGAGGAGTAATGTGAGCAGCTATTGTTTGACGTAATAGCTGGTGGCAGAGTGGCAGCAGAAGCTAATTCTGTGTACCCTGGCAGTGGGAAACACAGACAGACAGCAGCATCAGTAGGAGGAATGGAGGAGTAGTGTGAGTGTGGCAGCAGGCAGGCAGCGTGACCTAATAGCCCTGGTACCTAGCGGTGATACCAGGGCTGTAAATAAACACAGCAGGCAGGAGGTCCCAGACAGCGGTCGTGCAGCCCACATTGTGTCCAATACACAACTGGGACAACACAGTTTTCAACCCGGGCACCTCAGAAAAATTAAACCTTTTTTTTTTTTTTATGGTTTTGTAGTTTTGGTTTTACAACCAATTACACAGATATAGCTATTTTTTGACGTAATAGCTGGTGGCAGAGTGGCAGCAGAAGGTAAATCTGTGTACCCTGGCGTTGGGAAACACAGACAGACAGACAGCAGCAGCAGCAGCAGGAGGAATGGAGGAGTAATGTGAGCAGCTATTGTTTGACGTAATAGCTGGTGGCACAGTGGCAGCAGAAGCTAATTCTGTGTACCCTGGCAGTGGGAAACACAGACAGACAGCAGCATCAGCAGGAGGAATGGAGGAGTAGTGTGAGTGTGGCAGCAGGCAGGCAGCGTGACATAATAGCCCTGGTACCTAGCGGTGATACCAGGGCTGTAAATAAACACAGCAGGCAGGAGGTCCCAGACAGCGGTCGTGCAGCCCACATTGTGTCCAATACACAACTGGGACAACACAGTTTTCAACCCGGGCACCTCAGAAAAATTAAACCTTTTTTTTTTTTTTTTTTTATGGTTTTGTAGTTTTGGTTTTACAACCAATTACACAGATATAGCTATTTTTTGACGTAATAGCTGGTGGCAGAGTGGCAGCAGAAGGTAAATCTGTGTACCCTGGCGTTGGGAAACACAGACAGACAGACAGCAGCAGCAGCAGCAGGAGGAATGGAGGAGTAATGTGAGCAGCTATTGTTTGACGTAATAGCTGGTGGCAGAGTGGCAGCAGAAGCTAATTCTGTGTACCCTGGCAGTGGGAAACACAGACAGACAGCAGCATCAGCAGGAGGAATGGAGGAGTAGTGTGAGTGTGGCAGCAGGCAGGCAGCGTGACCTAATAGCCCTGGTACCTAGTGGTGATACCAGGGCTGTAAATAAACACAGCAGGCAGGAGGTCCCAGACAGCGGTCGTGCAGCCCACATTGTGTCCAATACACAACTGGGACAACACAGTTTTCAACCCGGGCACCTCAGAAAAATTAAACCTTTTTTTTTTTTTATGGTTTTGTAGTTTTGGTTTTACAACCAATTACACAGATATAGCTATTTTTTGACGTAATAGCTGGTGGCAGAGTGGCAGCAGAAGCTAATTCTGTGTACCCTGGCAGTGGGAAACACAGACAGACAGCAGCATCAGCAGGAGGAATGGAGGAGTAGTGTGAGTGTGGCAGCAGGCAGGCAGCGTGACCTAATAGCCCTGGTACCTAGCGGTGATACCAGGGCTGTAAATAAACACAGCAGGCAGGAGGTCCCAGACAGCGGTCGTGCAGCCCACATTGTGTCCAATACACAACTGGGACAACACAGTTTTCAACCCGGGCACCTCAGAAAAATTAAACCTTTTTTTTTTTTTTATGGTTTTGTAGTTTTGGTTTTACAACCAATTACACAGATATAGCTATTTTTTGACGTAATAGCTGGTGGCAGAGTGGCAGCAGAAGCTAATTCTGTGTACCCTGGCAGTGGGAAACACAGACAGACAGCAGCATCAGCAGGAGGAATGGAGGAGTAGTGTGAGTGTGGCAGCAGGCAGGCAGCGTGACATAATAGCCCTGGTACCTAGCGGTGATACCAGGCCGTAAATGAACACAACAGGAGGTCCCAGACAGCGGTCGTGCAGCCCACATCGTGTCCAATACACAACTGGGACAACACAGTTTTCAACCCGGGCACCTCAGAAAAATTAAACCTTTTTTTTTTTTATGGTTTTTTGGTTTTGTTTGTAAAACAAATTACACAGATATATAGCTATTGTTTGACGTAATAGCTGGTGGCAGAGTGGCAGCAGAAGGTAAATCTGTGTACCCTGGCAGTGGGAAACACAGACAGACAGCAGAAGGGCAGTACACAGCAGCCCACTGTAGGTGTAAAATGTGTGGCTGCAGGCGACGTAATAGTCAAAGTGAACCAGGCTGGCTTAGTGAGCAGGAGCCAGGAGGTGGTAAAGGGTGGTAAGGCACATTAACGATGGTTCTTAGCCAGTTCATGTCCCCCTCTCGCCGACAACAGGGGCCAGGAACTCGCCTTCCACCCACGCCTGGTTCATCTTGAGAAACATCAGTCTGTCCACAGACTTGTGAGACAGACGTGAGCGTTTCTCGGTGACCACACCACCAGCTGCACTGAAGCAGCGCTCGGACAGCACGCTGGAAGGGGGGCAGGACAGCACTTCCAGGGCGTACTGCGCCAGCTCGCTCCAGATCTCCAGGCGCTTGACCCAATACTCCATGGGATCAACAGGGGCATCGCTGTCAAGCCCGCTGTAGGACCCCATGTAGTCAGCCACCATGCGGGTCAGGCGCTGGCTGTGACCGGTGGAGGATGCTGCTGCATGCACCTCCTCTCTAGTCACTGCTGCCGGAGCCTCTACAGTCCTGTAGAGCTCGTGGCTGAGAGACAGCAGGTCTGTGGGGCGCTTGCTGCTGGATGCAGGCACCTGCTGCTGCCTCTGTGCTGGCTGCTGGACAGTGGGGGTGGAAGGCTGGGGGAAGGCTTCCTCCAAGCGCTCAACAAGGGCCTGCTGCAAGCTCCTTATTTGTTGCGCTGGGTCTCCTCCTGCAGGCGGCAGGAACTGGCTCAACTTCCCCTTGAGGCGTGGGTCCAACATCATGCTGATCCAGATGTCCTCCCTCTGCTTCATCTGGATCACCCTGGGGTCTCTGCGCAGGCACGTCAGCATGTGCGCTGCCATTGGGAAGAGGCGGGCCACGTCTGCTGGCACATCGACGGCAGTGCTGCTGTCCTCATCCTCCTCCTCTGCCTCGTCAGCCTCATCCTCTCTCCACCCCCGCACCAACTCAGCTGCACTGTGCTGCTCCCCCTCATCAGCAGCAAGGTCAGGGACCTCCACCAAGTCCTCCTCCTCCTCCCCCTCAGAGGTGGACTGTGCAGCTGCTTGCCGCTCCTGCTGGTCCAAGGCTGCCGCTCCCTGTTCCAGCAAAGCATTGAGGGCCCTGTTCAGCAGACAAACCAGGGGCACCCACTCGCAGACCATAGCATGGTCCCTGCTCACCATGTTAGTGGCCTGCAGAAAGGAAGCCAGCACTAAGCACACCTGCTGCATGTGCCTCCAGTCATCATCGGGGACGATGGACGGGATGTTGCTGGTCTTGTCCCTTCTCTGAGCGGCGGAAACAGTGGCCAGGGCAAGGTACTGGTTGACAGCGTGCTTCTGTTCAACCAGACGCTCCAACATCGCCAGGGTGGAGTTCCAGCGAGTCGGAACGTCAAGGATCAGCCGATGGCGTGGCAGATCCAGCTCCTTTTGCACGTCTTCCAGGCTCGCACAGGCTGCAGCCGAGCGCCGGAAGTGACGCACAACGTTCCTTGCCGTTTCCAGCAGTTCGCCCATCCCCTGGTAGGTGCGCAAGAACTTCTGCACTACTAGGTTCAGCACGTGGGCAAGACAGGGGATGTGGGTCAGGTTTCCCCTGTCTATTGCGGTAACCAGATTGGCCCCATTGTCGGCCACCACCTCTCCGACTCTGAGGCCTCTGGGGGTCAGCCAAATCCTCTCCTGCTCCTGGAGTTTGGCCAACACATGGGTTGCCGTCAGCTTGGTCTTCCCAAGGCTGACCAAGTGCAGCAGCGCTTGGCAGTGGCGGGCCTTCACGCTGCTGCTGAGGCGGGGGGTTTGGCCAGGTGTGCCAGAGGATGGCAGAGGATCGGAGGAACCTGCTGCAGTTCCCCTGACCCTGCGGGGTGGCACCACCCACTGTGTTGCTGCTGCTGCTGTGCCCGCTGCTGCTCTCCCATCCTCACCCCCTTCCACCAAGCTGACCCAGTGGACAGTGAAGGACAGGTAGCGGCCTGTCCCGAAGCGGCTGCTCCAGGAGTCCATGGTAACGTGGACCCTTTCACCAACCGCGTGCTCCAGCCCTCGCTCCACATTGGCCATCACAAAGCGGTGCAGTGCAGGAATGGCCTTGCGGGAGAAAAAGTGTCTGCTGGGGAGCTGCCAGTCTGGGGCTGCGCAAGCAAGCAGCGCACGAATGTCGCTCCCCTCCTGCACGAGCGTGTACGGCAGGAGTTGGGAGCACATGGCCCGTGCCAGCAAGCCGTTCAGCTGCCGCACGCGACGGCTGCTGGGAGGCAGAGCCCTAACCACCCCCTGGAAGGACTCGCTCAAAAGGCTCTGGCGTGGCCTTTTGCTGGCACGGGAATCAGCAGACACAGCGGAGGAGGCCACTGAGGACTGGCTGCCAGAACAGGCCTCAGTGTCGGCGGCAGGAGTTGCAGAGGGGGGAGGAGCAGTGCGTTTCCGCACTCCTGCTGGTGCTGCTGGAGGAGCAGGAGGGCGGGTGGCTGCTGTTGCTGCTGCTGCTGAAGGCTGTGCAGTGATGGGTGTGGTGCCACTGCCAGCACCAGATGCCTTCAGCCTCTGGAACTCCTCATGCTGGTGGAAATGTTTTGCAGCAAGGTGGTTGATGAGCGAGCTAGAGCTGAACTTTAAGGGGTCTGCACCTCTGCTCAACTTCCGCTGACAGTGGTTGCAAGTGGCGTACTTGCTGTACACAGTGGGCATGGTGAAATATCGCCAGATTGGTGACAGAAACATCCCCCTACGGCATGGAAGCGCTGCTGCCTGTCTCCCTGTGGTGGTTGGGGGGGGGGCTTGGGTGCGGCTGGTGGTGGTACTGGCAGATTCTGCTGCTGCTGCTGCTGAGCCTGAGACACCAGCAGGCTGTGGGACCTGCCTACTGCTGCTGCCAATGCTTGCAATGATGCGCCTCCTTGCAAGGCCCACAAGAGCATCCTCCTCCTCCTCCTCAGAGCTGCTGAGGACGACATCCCCTGGAGGTGGTGGCACCCAGTCTCTGTCTGTCACCGGGTCATCATCATCCTCCCCCTCCTGAAACATGTCCTGCTGGGATGAGGACCCCCCAAACTCCTCTCCTGATGCATGGATGGGCTGCTTGACTGTCGCCACAGTCTTGCTGTCCAATCCCTCATCCCCCAAAGTGCCCATCAGCATCTCCTCCTCAAAATCGCCAACAACAGCAGACAATTGAATCATGATGCCTGGGGTCAAAAGACTGCTGAATGACAGGTCGCCAACTGACGGTGAACTGGCCTCCTCCCCAGGCCCTGCTGGGCGGCTGCTGCGAACAGGGGTGGTGGTGAGGGTGGAGGCCTCGGATGCAGAGCTGATGGCGGGCTGCTCATCCTCCGTCATGAGTTGCACCACAGTGTCTGCATGCTTTTCCTCAATGGGACGTTTCCGACCCGGCTGGAGGAAAATCGGAGCAGGTGCTACACGCTGCTGCTGCTGTGTCTCTGCAGCGTGAGTTGCAGATACTCCTGCTGGGCGGCGCCCAAGGCGTCCACGGCCAGTGGCTATGGGAGGAATGTTAGCCACTGACGCTGCTGCTGCTGCTGCGGAACTGTGCATGGTGGCGCGGCCGCGGCCTGCCACAATGCTGCTCCCTCTCCTCCTGATTCCCTTGCTGCCCTTCCCCTTGCCCAAACCGCGCTGGCTGCCACTTCCAGACATCTTCGATGTTTTGGGCGTATAGACAAACGTTTTTTAAAAGGGCGGGTGAAAAGTGGGGTACTTTAATGGAGTGGGTTGGTGGGTGAGGTGACTGAGTGAGTGTCCCTAGTACAGTAAGTAAGTAGTAACAGTCAGGAAGTACAACTAGCAGTTACAATAATCAGTAGTAATCACAAGTAAATTTAGTGTGTGTACACTACAGACAGTGAGTGCACACACGCGCAAACACGCGCAGGAGCTAGCCTATGAACAGTGACTGAGTGAGTGTCCCTAGTACAGTAAGTAAGTAAGTAGTAACAGTCAGTAAGTACAACTAACTAATTACAATAATCAATCAGTTATCAGAAGGAAATAGAGTGTGTGTAGTGTGTGTACACAGACAGTGAGTGCACACACGCAGGAGCTAGTAGCCTATGAACAGTGACTGAGTGTCCTAGACTCCTAGTACAGTAAGAGTAAGTAGTAACAGTAAGTACAACTAACTAATTACAATAAGCAATCAGTTATCAGAAGGAAATAGAGTGTGTGTAGTGTGTGTACACAGACAGTGAGTGCACACACGCAGGAGCTAGTAGCCTATGAACAGTGACTAAGTGTCCTAGACTCCTAGTAAAGTAAGAGTAAGTAGTAACAGTAAGTACAACTAACTAATTACAATAAGCAATCAGTTATCAGAAGGAAATAGAGTGTGTGTAGTGTGTGTACACAGACAGTGAGTGCACACACGCAGGAGCTAGTAGCCTATGAACAGTGACTGAGTGTCCTAGACTCCTAGTACAGTAAGAGTAAGTAGTAACAGTAAGTACAACTAACTAATTACAATAAGCAATCAGTTATCAGAAGGAAATAGAGTGTGTGTAGTGTGTGTACACAGACAGTGAGTGCACACACGCAGGAGCTAGTAGACTATGAACAGTGACTGAGTGTCCTAGACTCCTAGTACAGTAAGAGTAAGTAGTAACAGTAAGTACAACTAACTAATTACAATAAGCAATCAGTTATCAGAAGGAAATAGAGTGTGTGTAGTGTGTGTACACAGACAGTGAGTGCACACACGCAGGAGCTAGTAGACTATGAACAGTGACTGAGTGTCCTAGACTCCTAGTACAGTAAGAGTAAGTAGTAACAGTAAGTACAACTAACTAATTACAATAAGCAATCAGTTATCAGAAGGAAATAGAGTGTGTGTAGTGTGTGTACACAGACAGTGAGTGCACACACGCAGGAGCTAGTAGACTATGAACAGTGACTGAGTGTCCTAGACTCCTAGTACAGTAAGAGTAAGTAGTAACAGTAAGTACAACTAACTAATTACAATAAGCAATCAGTTATCAGAAGGAAATAGAGTGTGTGTAGTGTGTGTACACAGACAGTGAGTGCACACACGCAGGAGCTAGTAGACTATGAACAGTGACTGAGTGTCCTAGACTCCTAGTACAGTAAGAGTAAGTAGTAACAGTAAGTACAAACAACTAACTAATTACAATAATCAATCAGTTATCAGAAGGAAATAGAGTGTGTGTAGTGTGTACACAGACAGTGAGTGCACACACGCAGGAGCTAGTAGCCTATGAACAGTGACTGAGTGTCCTAGACTCCTAGTACAGTAAGTAGTAACAGTAAGTACAACTAACTAATTACAATAATCAATCAGTTATCAGAAGGAAATAGAGTGTGTGTAGTGTGTACACAGACAGTGAGTGCACACACGCAGGAGCTAGTAGCCTATGAACAGTGACTGAGTGTCCTAGACTCCTAGTACAGTAAGTAGTAACAGTAAGTACAACTAACTAATTACAATAATCAATCAGTTATCAGAAGGAAATAGAGTGTGTGTAGTGTGTACACAGACAGTGAGTGCACACACGCAGGAGCTAGTAGCCTATGAACAGTGACTGAGTGTCCTAGACTCATAGTACAGTAAGCAGTAACAGTAAGTACAACTAACTAATTACAATAATCAATCAGTTATCAGAAGGAAATAGAGTGTGTGTAGTGTGTACACAGACAGTGAGTGCACACATGCAGGAGCTAGTAGCCTATGAACAGTGACTGAGTGTCCTAGACTCCTAGTACAGTAAGTAGTAACAGTAAGTACAACTAACTAATTACAATAATCAATCAGTTATCAGAAGGAAATAGAGTGTGTGTAGTGTGTACACAGACAGTGAGTGCACACACGCAGGAGCTAGTAGCCTATGAACAGTGACTGAGTGTCCTAGACTCCTAGTACAGTAAGTAGTAACAGTAAGTACAACTAACTAATTACAATAATCAATCAGTTATCAGAAGGAAATAAGAGTGTGTGTAGTGTGTACACAGACAGTGAGTGCACACACGCAGGAGCTAGTAGCCTATGAACAGTGACTGAGTGTCCTAGACTCCTAGTACAGTAAGTAGTAACAGTAAGTACAACTAACTAATTACAATATTCAATTACAATAATCAATCAGTTATCAGAAGGAAATAGAGTGTGTGTAGTGTGTACACAGAAAGTGAGTGCACACACGCAGGAGCAGCTAGTAGCCTATGAACAGTGACAGTGAGTGTCCTAGTACAGTTACAGTATATAACTACAATACTAATACAATCAGTAGTAAAGGACAGCAGAAATACTGGTATAGAATAGAGAGAAATAAACAGAGGACAGAAGGACAGCTGCCCACACAGGCAAGGCCCTGAGGCCTAAAGCTGTAAGCCTGCAGCAGCTGGCCTGTCTCTATGTAACACAAAAGCTACTAACTAAAATACAATGTCTAACTAACTAACAACAATATAGGTGTGTATAGGAGGTGTATGTGAGCAAAAACGCTAGGTAAATGACCACAATAAAGCTCTTGCTAAGCCAAAGCACAAAGGAGCAACTCTCTCTCTATGCAAGTCTCAGGCAAGGACGGAGAAACGTAACATGGCGGCCGCTATTTATAGGGTAGGGGCTGGCCAGGGTCCCCCTCTGTGATTGGCTGCCGTCAGAGGGCCTGGGAGCCCTCTGATTGGCTCTAAGGACATCAATCTGGGCTATGACGCTATTCGAGCTCGGTACCGAGCTCGAATAGCGCCGTTTGCTCGAATAGCTCGAATAGTGAATGGGCTATTCGAGTGTACTCGAATAGCCCATTCGAATAGCTACAGCTATTCGGAGCTCGAATACCGAGCTCGAATAGCTGGAAAAGAGCTCGAATATTCGAGCTACTCGAATATTCGAGCTCTGCTGAGCACCACTGATCACAATGGCGTCCACCAACCGTAAACAGAGAGGACCCCTCCAATCTTACAGGAAAGGGAGGTATGAAGCACGCACACTACATCTTTATCCCTGTTGTTTGCTCTGAAAAAGAGCGTCAGCTCGCGCCGGAGCACTAGCACCATCCCAATAGGGTTTCTTAGAAAAAAAGTAAGGATCAGGTTTGTGCTAGTGTGCTGGTGCGAGCCTTTGCGTCTGGGCTTTTGCCACCAGAGCCCGAGCAGGATGGTGCGAGTGTGCATGCACAGGGAGACCACCCTTCGGGGGTCCCAGCACAGGAATGCACTGACGTACAAGAACGGGGTAAGCCTCTTTGGGATCCAGAGTCTTCCCCTTCCCGAAGTTAGTATCAAATTGAGGCCTTTGCAAACCTCATAGGTTTGCTTTATATTTACCTGTCACACCGTGTGTCTAAACAGAATGCAGAAATATGATCCAAGGCTATAAAAAAAAACAACTTTTTGTTATGCACTGCTGTAGGATACTACTCCTATACTTAACATTGAGGCAGAAATGCCTCAGAAATCTAAAAAATGCTGCAGCCCCCCAGTTTGCGTTTGTGGAAAAAACGAACCGCTCTGGTGTGCACCAGCCTATTAAAATACATTACCCAAGCAGTTTTCAAACAGCTAGCATTTTTAAAAACGCTCCAGAACCGCTCTGGTGTGCACCAGCCCTTATTGCAGATTTTATATCAGCTGTAACAAAGAAATGTTTTTCTTTAAAGCTTATTATGCTGTTGCGTCATAATGGCTCCTGTCTCCTTTAATGCGCAGCTTGCTGTAGTGCGGCTCCTGTCTCCTTTACTGCACAGCTTGCTGTAGTCCGGCTCCTGTCTCCTTTACTGCACAGCTTGCTGTAGTGCGGCATCTGTCTCCTTTACTCCCCAGCTTGCTGTAGTGTGGCTCCTGTCTCCTTTACTGCACAGCTTGCGGTAGTATGGCTCCTGTCTCTTTTACTGCACAGCTTGCTGTAGTTCGGCTCCTGTCTCCTTTACTGCACAGCTTGCGGTAGTATGGCTCCTGTCTCTTTTACTGCACAGCTTGCTGTAGGTTGGCTCCTGCCTCTTTTCTGCATAGCGTGCTGTAGCGCGGCACCTGTCTCCTTTACGCACAGCTTGCTGTAGTGCGGCTCCTGTCTCCTTTAATGCACAGCTTGCTGTAGTGCGGCACCTGTCTCCTTTAATGCACAGCTTGCTGTAGTTCAGCTCCTGTCTCCTTTACTGCAGAGCTTGCTGTAGTGTGGCTCCTGCCTCTTTTACTGCATAGCGTGCTGTAGCGCGGCACCTGTCTCCTTTACTGCACAGCTTGCTGTAGTGCAGCTCCTGTCTCCTTTACTCCCCAGCTTGCTGTAGTGTGGCTCCTGTCTCCTTTACTCACCAGCTTGCTATAGTGCGGCTCCTGTCTCCTTTACTGCACAGCTTGCTGTAGTGCAGCTCCTGTCTCCTTTACTCATCAGCTTGCCGTAGTGTGGCTCCTGTCTCCTTTACTGCAAAGCTTGCTGTAGTGCAGCTCCTATCTCCTTTACTCCCCAGCTTGCTGTAGTGTGGCTCCTGTCTCCTTTACTCACCAGCTTGCTGTAGTGCGGCTCCTGTCTCCTTTACTCACCAGCTTGCCGTAGTGTGGCTCCTGTCTCCTTTACTGCAAAGCTTGCTGTAGTGCAGCTCCTATCTCCTTTACTCCCCAGCTTGCTGTAGTGTGGCTCCTGTCTCCTTTACTCACCAGCTTGCTGTAGTGCGGCTCCTGTCTCCTTTACTCACCAGCTTGCTGTAGTGCGGCTCCTGTCTCCTTTAATGCACAGCTTGCTGCAGTGTGGCTCCTGTCTCCTATAATGCACAGCTTGCTGTAGTACTGCTCCTTTCTTCTTTAATGCACAGCTCGCTGTAGTGCGGCTCCTGTTTCCTTTTACTGCACAGCTTGCTGTAGTGCGGCACCTGTCTCCTTTAATGCACAGCTTGCTGTAGTTCAGCTCCTGTCTCCTTTACTGCAGAGCTTGCTGTAGTGTGGCTCCTGCCTCTTTTACTGCATAGCGTGCTGTAGCGCGGCACCTGTCACCTTTACTGCACAGCTTGCTGTAGTGCGGCTCCTGTCTCCTTTACTGCACAGCTTGCTGTAGTACGGCTCCTGTCTCCTTTACTGCACAGCTTGCTGTAGTGCAGCTCCTGTCTCCTTTACTCATCAGCTTGCCGTAGTGTGGCTCCTGTCTCCTTTACTCACCAGCTTGCTATAGTGCAGCTCCTGTCTCCTTTACTGCACAGCTTGCTGTAGTGCAGCTCCTGTCTCCTTTACTCATCAGCTTGCCGTAGTGTGGCTCCTGTCTCCTTTACTGCAAAGCTTGCTGTAGTGCAGCTCCTATCTCCTTTACTCCCCAGCTTGCTGTAGTGTGGCTCCTGTCTCCTTTACTCACCAGCTTGCTGTAGTGCGGCTCCTGTCTCCTTTACTCACCAGCTTGCTGTAGTGCGGCTCCTGTCTCCTTAAATGCACAGCTTGCTGAAGTGTGGCTCCTGTCTCCTATAATGCACAGCTTGCTGTAGTACTGCTCCTTTCTCCTTTAATGCACAGATCGCTGTAGTGCGGCTCCTGTTTCCTTTTACTGCACAGCTTGCTGTAGTGCGGCTCCTGTCTCTTTTACTGCACAGCATGCTGTAGTGCAGCTCCTGTCTCCTTTAATGCACAGCTTGCTGTAGTGCGGCACCTGTCTCCTTTAATGCACAGCTTGCTGTAGTTCAGCTCCTGTCTCCTTTACGGCAGAGCTTGCTGTAGTGTGGCTCCTGCCTCTTTTACTGCATAGCGTGCTGTAGCGCGGCACCTGTCACCTTTACTGCACAGCTTGCTGTAGTGTGGCTCCTGTCTCCTTTACTCACCAGCTTGCTATAGTGCGGCTCCTGTCTCCTTTACTGCACAGCTTGCTGTAGTGCAGCTCCTGTCTCCTTTACTCACCAGCTTGCTGTAGTGCGGCTCCTGTCTCCTTTAATGCACAGCTTGCTGCAGTGTGGCTCCTGTCTCCTATAATGCACAGCTTGCTGTAGTACTGCTCCTTTCTCCTTTAATGCACAGCTCGCTGTAGTGCGGCTCCTGTTTCCTTTTACTGCACAGCTTGCTGTAGTGCGGCTCCTGTCTCTTTTACTGCACAGCATGCTGTAGTGCGGCTCCTGTCTCTTTTACTGCACAGCTTGCTGTAGTGCGGCTCCTGTCTCCTTTACTGCACAGCTTACTGTAGTGCGGCTCCTGTCCCCTTTAATGCGCAGCTTGCTGTAGTGCGGCTCCTGTCTCCTTTAATGCGCAGCTTGCTGTAGTGCGGCTCCTGTCTCCTTTAATGCACAGCTTGCTGTAGTGCGGCTCCTTTCTCTTTTACTGCATAGCTTGCTGTAGTGCAGCTCTTGTCTCCTTTACTGCACAGCTTGCTGTAGTGCAGCTCTTTTCTCCTTTACTGGACAGTTTGCTGTAGTGCGGCTCCTGTCTCCTTTACTGCACAGCTTGCTGTAGTGCGGCTCCTGTCTCCTGTAATGCACAGCTTGCTGTAGTGTGGCTCCTGTCTCCTTTACTCCCCAGCTTGCTGTAGTGCGGCTCCTGTCTCCTTTACTGCACAGCTTGCTGTAGTGCGGCTCCTTTCTCCTTTACTGGACAGTTTGCTGTAGTGCGGCTCCTGTCTCCTTTACTGCACAGCTTGCTGTAGTGCAGCTCCTGTCTCCTTTACTGCACAGCTTGCTGTAGTGCGGCTCCTGTCCCCTTTAATGTGCAGCTTGCTGTAGTGCGGCTCCTGTCTCCCTTAATGCGCAGCTTGCTGTAGTGCGGCTCCTTTCTCTTTTACTGCATAGCTTGCTGTAGTGCAGCTCTTGTCTCCTTTACTGCACAGCTTGCTGTAGTGTGGCTCCTGTCTCCTGTAATGCACAGCTTGCTGTAGTGCGGCTCCTTTCTCTTTTACTGCATAGCTTGCTGTAGTGCAGCTCTTGTCTCCTTTACTGCACAGCTTGCTGTAGTGTGGCTCCTGTCTCCTGTAATGCACAGCTTGCTGTAGTGTGGCTCCTGTCTCCTGTAATGCACAGCTTGCTGTAGTGTGGCTCCTGTCTCCTTTACTCCCCAGCTTGCTGTAGTGCGGCTCCTGTCTCTTTTACTGCACAGCTTGCTGTAGTGCGGCTCCTTTCTCCTTTACTGGACAGTTTGCTGTAGTGCGGCTCCTGTCTCCTTTAATGCACAGCTTGCTGTAGGGTGGCTCCTGTCTCCTTTACTGCACAGCTTGCTGTAGTGCGGCTCCTGTCTCCTGTAATGCACAGCTTGCTGTAGCGTGGCTCCTGTCTCCTTTACTGGACAGTTTGCTGTAGTGCGGCTCCTGTCTCCTTTAATTCACAGCTTGCTGTACTGCGGCTCCTGTCTCTTTTACTGCAGAGCTTGCTGTAGTGCGGCTCCTGTCTCCCTTACTGCACAGCCTACTGTAGTGCGGCTCCTGTCTCCCTTACTGCACAGCTTGCTGTAGTGCGGCTCCTGTCTCCTTTACTGCAGTTTGCTGTAGTGCGGCTCCTGTCTCATTTACTCCACAGCTTGCTGTAGTGCAGCTCCTGTCTCATTTACTCCACAGCTTGCTGTAGTGCGGCTCCTGTCTCCTTTAATGCGCAGCTTGCTGTAGTGCGGCTCCTGTCTCCTTTACTGCACAGCTTGTTGTAGTGCGGCTCTTGTCGCACCTCTCCTTGCAAGCAGCCCTATAATGAAGCAAACACGCAGCTCATACATCGTTAGTCCTGTCAGGGCAACTTGTGAAAAATGCTATAAAAGTGATGCACTTGCAGAAGGACAGAATGGTAAATAATTGATGGGATACATGACAATACAGCAGGTTTTCTTGCACTACAGCTCCCTGGGAGACCATTGTCGCCGGAATGACTGTAACATCCATGCCTGGGATGCCATCTGGACTCACATTTACCAGGCAGGTTTAGTCTACCCAGGTGCCTAGCCTAGATTCTGAGGATTTAAAGCCTATGAGCCTGAGATCGGGAAGACAGCAAATACTCCGGAGACAAGCTTAAGGAGAGAATACACAGACACACTTCTAGCACAGGAGGCTTTTTATGCTGCATACATGTAACACATTATTTAATTCACATTTTTATACATACATTTAAGGCCCCTTGCACACTTGCGGGCTGCGTCGCTTCCCTGCCGCATCCCCGCCACAAGGGCCATGCAAGTCTATGGAGACTTGCACAGTTCAAGTGATGCAGCACAGTGCACCAGAAATATCAAAATTGCAGCAATCATGTTGCAAATTCTTCAGCGTGTTATCACATGATCCATGCCTCCTGCACGGATTATGCAGCAGTGCAAGTCAAAGGGAGACACAGCAAATGTGCAGGATGGGAACGCAGTGTAACGGAGCGCGCATATGCGGACCAACTGGAATCCCAGTGACATATTCCTGCCCAGCTCCAGGCGATGGAGCTCTGCATGCTGCCGGTCTTCTATGTCTCCAACGCCGCTCACTCTACTTATTATTTAGATTAACCGACATAATCAGCATTGGAGACAGAAGATCGGCAGCACACAGAGCTCCATCTCCTGGGCCCACCGATACCAGGCTACCTATACTGGGGGCACCTATACCAGGCCACCTATACAGGAGACACCTATACCAGGCCACCTATACTGGAGACACCTATACCAGGCCACCTATACTGGACGCACCTATACCAGGCCACCTATACAGGAGACACCTATACCAGGCCACCTATACAGGAGACACCTATACCAGGCCACTTATACTGGAGGCACCTATACCAGGCCACCTATACAGGAGACACCTATACCAGGCCACCTATACTGGGGGCACCTATACCTGGATTTTCTGGGGGGAGGAGGAGTAAGGAAAGGGGGGCCCATCCAAAGTTTTGCAGGGGGTAACCAGCGATTTCTAATAACGCCCCTGGTCCATTCCCTATATATCCTGCAAAGTAAAATCCCTCTTCCTGAATCAGTAATTAGCTGTACAGATCAGGAAACATTTCCACCTCTGGCGGAGACGAGTAATCACTCATCTGCAGTGAACTAACTGACACACTATAGGCATTTTGTAGTTAGTAGCATTGTGGGGTGGCTGATTTCATCTCTGTCTGTAAATCAATGTAAGACAGCCAAAATGATGTTTGT
Source organism: Hyperolius riggenbachi (assembly GCF_040937935.1). Taxonomy (NCBI): domain Eukaryota; kingdom Metazoa; phylum Chordata; class Amphibia; order Anura; family Hyperoliidae; genus Hyperolius; species Hyperolius riggenbachi. Next base: position 318,985,674 of record NC_090651.1, read on the forward strand.
CGAATCTTTTGCAATATCAGGACTGAGAAGATTTCTTCATGATCAACAATAGAAATAATGTAATGCAGTGCCTTAACAGGATGACGTGTGCATTTATATTGGAAGTAAGGTATGCTTGAATGGTACTGTATGCCTCACTGCAGAGCAGGATCGTCCACCAGGCACCCTAGGCAGTTGCCTGGGGCCTAGTGGGTGTCAAGGGACTACCAGCCACCTTCGTTGATCTATTTCCACTTCAGCTTAACAAAAATACCATAAGGGGTCCCAAATCTGCTACCTTGCCTAGGAAACCATTACACTCAGGGCCGGATTTGTACTCCTTACCACCCTAGGCCACTGTCACCAGCTGCCCCCTTCAGTATATGTAGCGAGATGGCCCATCCCACTTCCCTCTAGTATAGGTAGCCTGATGACCCCCCAGTATAGGTAGCCAGATGACTCCTCCCCCCTTTCCCTCCAGTATAGGTAGCCAAATGACCCCTCTCCCTTCCTTCTAGTATATGTAGCCAGATGACTCCTCCCCCTTTACCTCCAGTATAGGTAGCTAGTAGACTCCCTTAATCCCTCCCCCCCCCCCCACCTTTCAGTACAGGTAGCCAGCTCGTCTTCACACCACAGCAGCCATCTTTGTCACTTATTTCTCCACTTATCTCCAGTGCAGAAGCTTCCTCTTCCTTTCTGTCTCCAATGCTGCCCAAGTCCATAGCCGCCGGCCACAATGCAAACGTGCACAGAGTGCAAGGTGGCTACTGCACAGGCAGCTAGCAGCAGAGTACCGCGGTCAGGCACTCGCCTGATCTCCCTGCATTGCAGTATTCGCAAGCTTACAATGCTGCACCAGTTTAGCCTGCTGATTTGGCGCCCTTCCTCCTGTCGTGCCCTAGGCCATGGCCTAGTTGGCCTTGGCCTAAATCTGGCCCTGGGCGCACCACACTGTTAAGATGTGATACAACATTTCTTCAATGTTGCAGTGCAATAGAAGAGTAATAATGCCTCAACAGATTCAACATAGTGTGTAAGGAGCATCAAAGCTAGAGCTGCATAGCTGATCTTAAAGAGTAACCGTAACCAAGAATTGAACTTCATCCCAATCAGTAGCGGACACCCCCTTTCCCATGAGAAATATATTCCTTTTCTCAAACGGATCATCAGGGGGCTCTGTATGGCTGATATTGTGGTGAAACCCCACCCACAGTGTGATGTAAGTACCATGGTCCTGACATCACACTGTGGGAGTCTTGTTGCATTGTGGGAAATAACAGCTGTTTACAACTGCCAAAAAAGCAAGCAGCATCTCCTTCCACTGACATCACCTGCCAGCAGTAAAAATGTCACCATGTGATGAATGTCAGAATGTAAATCAGGGAGAAGAAAGATTTTACAATGGGTGAACACTGACTAAATCATTTTTACATAATTATTGTAAAAATTAAGCACTTTTTTTTATAACATTATTTTCACTGGAGTTCCTCTTTAAATGTGGTGTGTGTGCTTCCGCTAACAAAACACGTTGTGACAGATGTCTGTGTGTGAGTGGATAAGGGTAACATTGCCTGCAATGCCTCCTCACTGGTCCACATATTGCTGACCAGTGAGAGATGTTTGTGTGGGTTGAGCAGAAAAAAATTAAGATGAATTGATTCCCTAGACAAGAAAGCAGTTTTTGTCCCACTGCTGATGATGGCTTTTTTTTTAGTAAGATTAGGTGGGGCTAGCATCGGCCTGGCCCCTGGCCTCTCTCCAGGCCCTAGGTAACTGCCTAGGTTTGCCTTGTGGATGATCCAGCTCTGGGGTTGGGGCCCGAAGGATGATGTCTGACCTATAGCAGCCACCATACATTTCACTGACTGTATGCTTCACATTGCATGTTGCACCTTATGCTATGTTTACAGGGCATGCAATACAACACACACTAGTGTGAACCCAGCCTAAAAAAACACTTTTTCACACTTTTGTCTATGTGCAGCTTTCCCTGCATGGAAGAAGCGGAATCTTACAGGTTAACTGTGTTCATGCACAAGTTTACTTTAAATGGAGTGCTGATCAATACTGCAATGTTTGCATTATTCACCTTGGCTTTTTCATTACATTCTAGGGCAGTAGCAGTGCTGTGTATATGAAACTTTTACACCTACCATACAGTATATGCTTTCCCATCCACAGCAAGGAATGTACTGCTGTGCAATCCTCTACGTGCCTCTTGTCTCCCGAATGTCTGTGACCTCACTGTCCTTTGGGTGCCAGTTGCTAAACTTACCTTCTTTCAGAAGATTACAGAGCTGCCCTGCTTCTTCTACTCAGGGCTGTGGAGTCGGAGTCAAGGAGTCGGAGCAATTTTGGGTACTTGGAGTCGATGGTTTCAATAAACTGAGGAGCCGGAGTCGGATGATTTTTTTTTATCCATAGCCTTTGTAAAAATTAGACTAAGTAGTCGATGAGGAGTTGAGGAGTCAGAGACAGAGCAATTTCGGGTACTTGGAGTTGGAGTCGGAGGTTTCATAAACTGAGGAGTTGGATGATTTTTGTATAGATTCCACAGCCCTGCTTCTACTTACAGCAAACATTTGTACTCACTCCACTGTATTAGTATCCCCTCAGTGTTTAGTTCCAGAGGTTCTTCCTGACTGGTCCTGACCTTCTGCAGATGTTTTTCATTAGATAATCATTACAGACTGAAGCTCAAACTGCTCAGTAAGGAACAACTCTGTGCTTTTCTTTAGTATCTTTAGACTCTGTGGCCACCTAGAAGTCTCCCTAGCAGGACTGGATGGTGTAATGGTTAAGGGCTCTGCCTCTGACACAGGAGACCTGGGTTCAAATCTCGGCTCTGCCTGTTCCGTAAGCCAACACCTATTCAGTAGGAGACCTTAGGCAAGTCTCCCAAACACTGCTACTGCCTATAGAGCGTGTCCTAGTGGCTGCTGCTCTGGCGCTTTGAGTCCGCCAGGAGAAAAGCGCGATATAAATGTTATTTGTCTTGTCTTGACTTCTAGGTGGTCACAGAGGCGTACATGTAATAATAAAGCCGCACGTTAATTTGGGTGCTGGTTGATGTAGAATATCAACAATGTTCTGTTGACAATATTTTACCATTGACTTTCTGATTGATACACCTCCCCTGCCACTCCCCCTTGTGCCCATTAAAATAGCACTAACACCAATATCCGAACTACATCTGTACAATAACCAAGCCGATCACCAATACACCGTTTCGCGTTTCCCTGAAATTAAGACATCCCCAGGAAGTAAACCCTAGCAGGAATTTCAAGCATGCTCGAAATAGAAGCACTACACCGAAGTAAGTTCCAACGGCAGTTAGGGGGAAAAGTATGGCAACTTGTGTTATTACTGGAGCCCATGGTCTAGTAGACAGGACCATAGCTCCGTCATTGGGTCATTCATTGCATTCAGTGAGTGCAGTGATTGGCCAATAATGGAACCATAGCCCCGCCTGCAAGACCATCGGTTCCAGTAAAAGCACAAATTGCAGTACTTCTTCCCCACTCATGGACATAGCAGCATGAAGCTGGGGGAAAGAAGAGGATGCATAGGGACATTGGAGGACATGGGGGACAACACGGCATAGAGTTGGGGTAAGAGGAGGACGCAAGGGGTAATTGTAGGATACCAGGAGGACAGCGGAGGACATGGAGAACATAAAGGAACACAGGAGGACAGGGGATAGAGGAGGACACAGGTACAAAGGGAGATGCCAGGATACTAAATGTACAAGGGGGACACAGGGGCACACAAGAGGTGGATTCAGCAAAGGAAGGAAGAGGTGGCAGAGTGGGGAAGGCAGGGGGACACACAGCACAGGAGTTTAAGAATTTGCGTGTTCATAGAAATGGACATCCCCTGAAAATAAGTCCTAGCACATCTTCTGGTGCTGAAATGAATAGACACCTTTTGTGTGGGGGAAACACAGTAGTAACCGCCCATGGATGCTACAGGCCCCCAAATTAACTGTTATTACCTAATAACATGCAGCCGGCTCACTGAGAAGAGGCAACCAGCGAGGACGAAGATGGTAGCACAGAGACTGATTGAGGAGCATGCCAGCCGGACAGGTGAGTTTGCTATACTGCCGAATACTCTGCAGGGGCCCAGGGAACCACAATAAAGTTTGGGGAAAACCTAGCAGGGCCCGGCAGCCAGCTCGGGGGCCCTGGGGGACTTGTAAAAAAATAGATCTTAAAGCAAACCTGAAGTGAAAATAAACTTATGAGATAATGAATCGTATGTGTAGTACAGCTAAGAAATAGAACATTAGTAGCATAGAGAAGAGTCTCGTATTGTTTTCCAGTACAGGGACCATTAAAAAAAAAAAAAAACTTCAGTTTATGCAAAAGAGCTTCTCTGAGCTATTCGACCCAACTTGGGTCAGAGACAGTCCTATTTTCTGAAGTACCTAAACGGCCAAGAAACAGTGAGAGACAGCATGAGATAAAGTTTTACTGCATGAAAGTTCAAAGGGACATTATTTCTGCTTTGTTTTATAGATTAAAAGACAGACTGTGCTTTTAAAACTGTAACTGTGACAGAATGATGCAATAATATATAAAAAAAAAAAGCAATATAACTGAAAATAAAAATATGAGATTCTTTTCTTTGCTACTAATGTTTTATTCCTTATCCTTACTACACATACAATTCATTATCTTAAAGCGGTATAAAACCCTGACATAATATTCAATAAAAACATGTTTTCCTACTTTTTATATGCCGTACGGTTATCATATTTGCTTTTGTGCATAAGTATTATTATTCATTTAGAAATATTACATTCCCAAAATACACTTTTGTTGCTCTGAAAGCTGACTTTGTATTTTATTCATAACTGCTTTATGCATCTTCTAATGTAAGCAGAAATGCTTTCTGATGCTTTCTGATTGTCTCACTGTCTTCAGGAGAGTTTGCAGAGTCAGAGAAGGGTTTGTTTACATTTCTCACTTGATACAATTAAACACAAAATAACGTCTCTAGTTCAGAGTCCTCCAGCTTTCCCTTCAGGGAGCTTCTAAGGCCTGTGTTTAACCATTTGAATACTGTTCTAGTAAAAAAAAAAATGCTGGTTGTATATAATATGCTGTAAATAATCAGAGCAAAGAAGAAATGATGCCTTTCATTCCGCTTTAATACATTTTTTCTTGTTTCAGGTTTGCTTCAATGCTGCTTACAGGGAGGGTGTGTGTGTGGGGGGAGGGGGGGGGGGGATGTTCATTTTGTTCAGGGATCCATTAAAGCTCGATCCGGCCCTGGACCTGCCTAAGACATTATAAAACGATGGAGATGTGGGTAAGTATGGGCATTACCACCATAAAGTAGTTATGTGGACAACTGCAGATTTTCAATCCACAAATTCCAATATGTGAACTGTCCTATTAAAATGGACACATCCTTGTTTATTCCCATCCTATTTGTGGTCTTGTTATAGACCTCCACTTTCCCTCTTTCTTTAATTTAATCTTTGAAGTGGGGAACTTGCAGACTTTGTATTTTCAGACTCGTTCTCTACATTAGTTTCCACCACATCTGCTGGGAAGCAATCCTCTGTATTGATCACCCTTTCAGTAAAGGAAAGCTGTGTGACAGTTTGTGGTGCAGCCGTCAATGTCTCCTGCCGCTGCAGAGCAGCAAAATGCACACTGGAAGCATTCAATGCTGGCTTTCTATACATTAAGGCTATTTCTGTTCTTTACAATGCCTATACATCATGTGGGTATTCAACCTATTATTGTGATGCTGCACTATAGAATACCAGATTAGGAAAGTTATGCTATATATTACAATCTTTTAGACATGCATACAGCAAATACAATAAAAAAAATAAAATAAAGCCTTCTTCCTTTACTTAAAGGGATACTGTAGGGGGGCCGGGGGAAAATGAGCTGAACTTACCCAGGGCTTCTAATGGCCCCCCGCAGACATCCTGTGTTGGCGCAGCCACTCACCGATGCTCCGGCCCCGCCTCCAGTTCACTTCTGGAATTTCTGACTTTAAAGTCAGAAAACCACTGCGTCTGCGTTGCCGTGTCCTCGCTCCCGCCGATGTCACCAGGAGTGTATAGCAGAAGCCCAGTATGGTCTGTGTCTGCGCAGTATGCTCCTGGTGCCATCAGCGGGATCGAGGACACGGCAACGCAGGCGGAGTGGTTTTCTGACTTTAAAGTCAGAAATTCCAGAAGTGAACCGGAGGCGGGGCCGGAGCATCGGGGAGTGGCTGCACCAACACAGGATGTCTGCGGGGGACCATTAGAAGCCCCGGGTAAGTTCAGCTCATTTTCCCCCGACCCCCCTACAGTATCCCTTTAAGGACCACTATTGTAAAATTTAGGGAACCTAAACTGAGAAGGATATAATTTTTTCCTTTTAAAATAATGCCAGTTGCCTGACTCTCCTGCTGATCCTGTGTCTCTAATACTTTTAGCCACAGCCCCTGAACAAGCATTGCAGATCAGGTGCTCTGACTGAAGTCAGACTGGATTAGCTGCATGCTTGTTTCAGGTGTGTGATTCAGCCACTACTGCAGCCAAAGAGAAAACCAGCAGGAGAGTCAGGCAACTGGTATTGTTTAAAAGGAAATATCCATATCCCTCTCAGTTTAGGTTCCCATTAAAATATATGTAAACACATACAAATAAGAAGTACGGTATGTTTCTTCCAGAGTAAAATGAGCTATGCATTACTTTTCTCCTATGTTGCTGTCACTTATGGGGCCCATGCATGGTACAATTTTTTTTCATCCAATCTTACCATTTCAATGTAGTATAAGGGTAAATTAAGTGAATATACTGAAAGGATAATTTAGGCAGTTCCCTTATATTACATAGAAATGGTAAGTTTGGATGAAAAAAATGTACCATGTATGGGCACCACTACAGCAGTTAGGAGAAATCTGATGGAACTGACAGGTTTTGGACTAGTCTATCTCCCCTCCCCCCTCCCCCAACAGACACCCCTCAACCAAAAAGCAGCATTAGGGGTTCTTTGTTACAGCCAAATTTCCCTCCTGGGCCCCTGAGGCAGCTGCTGACCCTCCCCCAATCACCTCCCAACTTACCTGTGCTACCTGGGGCCCCTGCAGAGTCTTTGGCAGTGTAGTGTATCAGTTTCCCACCAGCACAAGTGATATACTGCTCTGGCAAAGACTCTGCAGAGGCGCCGGGGAGCAACAGTTAAGATGGGGGAGACACTTTTGGGGCCCTGGGGCAATTGCCCCCTTTGCCTCTATGGTAGAGCCGGCCCTGTCTGGCAGCTGGACAGAGTAACTGCCGTTCACTAAGTTCACTTGAAAGTAGAGAAAACCCTGAGAATCACCCATGAGGATATGGGTTCGTCCAAATCCTATCAGTTCTTGTTCTGTCAGATTTCTACTACTTACAGTAAGTGACGGCAACATAGGAGAAAAGTAAATTATACCACAAGTTGCTATACCACATTTTACTCTCGAAGACATGTAATTTTATTTATGTGTTTTAGATATTTTAAATCTTACAATTTTTTGCAATAGTGGTTCTTTAAACAAAAACAACTGTGAAAATGGGCCTACCATGGAGCCACAAGTCCGCTAAGCAATGGATATTCAGTGGATCCAAGAGAAGGTTGTTATGGTGACATCATCAAGCTTTATTCAGCTCCACAAGCTGACATGTCTGTGTCTGAGACCAAGCTTGAAGTATTTAATTGGCTATTCCAAAGGATGGAGATAGAGAGAGAGAGAGAGAGGCACTGCTTACATAAAATGCACCTTTATTATGTGCTGGGTAAATATATCAATTTAGGCACCTTATTGATAGGCTTTGCGTTGGTATAACTGAAACCCCAGGGTGTGCCCCACCCCCAATACACACTGCAAGCTTGTTGTGTCTTGTGTGCTGCCTACTGATTCATTTATTGAGGACCTTTTTAGGAGGTGGAATGACCTCTGAGTCAGCTTTAAGTTCAGAGCTTCGCATTTTTAGTTGGATTATATGTAATGAGTTGCAGCATTGATGGAAAATGTAAAAGGCCACATTTATACGGGTGGGGGGCATGAGGTGTTTTATCTTGATTTGGGGGCTTGAGCAATCAGCTGTACAATTAATGCAACTGTTGCTAAGTGCACGCATAATGGACTGTACATGAATGAGGGCATGTGTAATAAACTGTTATAACGTAAAACCACACCCATGTTCCTGTTCCTGGCCATGTCCACAAGTCGCCAGGGCAGCTGAATGCTTCACATACCACAATAGCAGTTTTCCTGCTGCCACTCCTGCAGTGTCAGGAAAATAAAACATTCGGTAAGAAATGAAGTTGGCAACCCTGAAAAAAAAGGCAGATAAACTTGTGCAATGTATACCTAACTTAGCATCTTAGAGCACCTGCAAGAACAAGCCAGTGTGTGAGAGTCGACATTTTGGCGACTGATTGGTTTATATAGTCCAGTGAACCCCATTTCAATAAAGCAACACCGTGTGCTGCTCAAAGACAAAAAGATTCAAATTCAGACTAAGCTGCCAAATCTATGCCCCATAACTCAAAGGCTAGTCGATGGCTCAGGAGGACTTTAGGAAGTACTTGACTGCCCAGAATGAGGACTTCCCTATCCTTTGTGCACTTCATATCTGCACCTCCTGCAGTGATGCCCACACCTCAGAGAAAGTACCTTATGATAAAGCAATGTGTAGTGGGTAAATGACATAAAGCTGCCAAACCATGTAACGTTTCTCAACGTTTGCTGATGCAGAAGTACTATTTTGAGAGAGACCAAAAGAGAGACCAAAATGATTGTGACAGGAAATCACTAGAGGAAAGGTACCACTGGCTCAGTGCACTGCAGTCCCTCTTCAACCGAGGGCTGAGTGTAGGGGGGAACCGTTAACATTTTGCTGGGATGCCCCAAGAATGGTAGTTACCCCTGCAGTTAAAATCTGGAACATCTTACCTCATATCTGCATTTAAAGAGGGCTTGGATGCTTTCCTTGGATTGAAGGGCATCCATGGCTTATGGCTATCATTTTTAGGTAATTCCCAGTAAGAGTTGATCCAGGGATTTATCTGACTGCCGTCTGGAGTTGGGAAGGAATTTTTCCCTTTTAAGGCTAATTGGCCCAGGCCTTGTAAGGTTTTTTCCTTCCCCGGCTTAACTGGGATATGTGCAGGTTCAGCATGGTGTTTTACTTTTTATTATTATTATTATTTTATTTATTTTTTTGGTTGGACTTTTCCCATTATTTCCCCCAATATCTCTGTAGCCTTGGTGCTGCACCTGTTAAAAAAAAGGGATTTACTTACCTGCAGAAAACTCCTCTCCTGGTGCACAATTCCCCCGATCATCTTCAGTGCAGTCAGTCCAGTTGCAAAACTCCCGAGCTGGCAGAAAGAGCAGGGCTACGGAAAGATGGCGCCTGAAGCCCCTTACCAGAGACACAAACAGTCTCCAGCGAAGGGCTTCAGAAACTACAGACTCACACACGCTGGAGGGGTGAGCTGCCGGCTGCCGCCAGTGAACTGGTGGGTTCACCACCTGGGGGGGTCACACAATATGGCGGGGGGTGGGCACAGTCCCCCACCCCCGTGGCAGTGCCTCCCCCTCTGCACAATGCTCAAGGTGACCACCTGGTTGGCCTGGTGCACCAGGCGCCCCTGAAACCAACTATGTAACCTCTGACAGCACAGAGGTTCTTTCAATTTGCTAAAAACTTTTTTAAAAAGTACAATATTATTTTAAAAATAATAATCATTTAATCACACACAGAAAATGTGAGTCTTCCCCCTCCCGAGGTGAGAACCCCCCCAGGGGAACTTTTTGATCTTACAGAGTTTCTTTAAGTCTGGTGACTGTGATGACCAATCCAAAATGTTCCAGCCTTTAATCTGCAACCCTGCTCTAGTGGACTTGGAGGTATGCTTGGGATTATTGTCCTGTTGAAAGGTCCAACATCTCCCAAGCCTCAGGTTTGTGACGGACTGCATCACATTTTCTTCCAATATCTCCTGGTACTGAAGAGAATTCATGGTACCTTGCACACGCTGAAGCTTCCCTGTACCTGCAGAAGCAAAACAGCCCCAAAGCATGATTGACCCCCCGCCATGCTTCACAGTAGGCAAGGTGTCCATAAGTTCCCCCAATAGCCCTGTAGTCTTGGTGCTGCACCTGTTAAAAAAAGGGATTTACTTACCTGCAGAAGACTCCTCTCCCGGTGCACAATTCCCCCGATCATTTTCAGTGCAGTCAGTCAAGTTGCAAAACTCCCGAGCTGGCAGAAAGAGCAGGGCTACGGGAAGATGGCGCCTGAAGCCCCTTACCAGAGACACAAACAGTCTCCAGCGAAGGGCTACGGGAAGAAGGTGCCCCTGAAACTAACTATGTAACCTCTGGCAGCACAGAGGTTCTTTCAATTTGCTAAAAACTTTTAAAAAAATTACAATATTATTTTAAAAATAATAATCATTTAATCACACACAGAAAATGTCCCTAAACTTGTTCCTTGAAAATAAGCAAACACATACTGCACGTAGCACTTGAGCTATACAGCTACGCTGGGCTTTCCAGATGAAGTCACAAACTGCAGAGCCAGAAATGAATCTCTGGGGTAATCTGGCCTTAACAATGTATTTGCCAGCAGACTTCATTATTCCTCCTTGGGGGCCTTTCCCTTAATAACCAATTTTGTCATCATGAAAGTGAATTATAATCACAGTCCAAAAAGCTACCCGTCAATCGCCCTGACAAGAGGCGGAGAGAGACAGAGGCAGACATCATCTCCAGCTGTCTCTGTCATAAGCATGTTAGAACATAGATGTAATTACATAGAGAATGGAAAGCATTCAACCACACCTAGGTAGACATTGCATAAAACAATAATGATGTTTCCTCTTTTTTTTTTGGGGGGGGGGGTTATGCAGTGGAGTAACCCCTTCCAGGGGCGTAACTAGAGGTAAGCAGCACCTACAACTAACCTTCCCTCCGATACAGGGGACAGTAATTTAGATCAGCTGTTTTTGTGGCTACACTTGTTATGGGTGTGGAGACCATGATGCCCATACTTATGACCCTTGTGAGATGGGCTCTAACGCTGTGAAGGGCCCCAAGGGGAAGCAAGGGAAGCGGTGTGAACATGGAGGGGCCCCATCGAAGTTTTGCTGGGGGGGGCATGAATTGTAGTTTCGCCACTGATCCCTTCCCTAGCCTCCCCTTGGTGACCTTAACAGTGTGGAACACTGGGGTCATAAAACAAGTATGCTAGGCAGGGCATTTTAAATTTAACTCTGGGGGACACAGAAAACCAGTGAAAAGACTTGGGAAGTGGGGAGCTGAAAAGGAGCGGTGGGAGGAGTGAATGTGCCCAGGGCCGAATTTAGGCCAAGGCCACCTAGGCCATGGCCTAGGGCACCACAGGCGCAAGGGCACCAAAGCAGCAGGTGAAAAAGCTTGCAAATGCTGCAATGCAGGGAGATCAGGCGAGCGACTGACCGCAAGTTACTCTGCTGCTAGCCGCCTGTGCAGCAGCCCCCTTGCTCTCTGTGCACGTTTGCATTGTGGCCGGTGGCTAGGGACTTGGGCAGCATTGGAGACGGAAAGGAAGAGGAAACTTCTGCACTGGAGACGAGTGGAGAAATGAGTGACACTGATGGCTGCTGCAGTGTGAAGGCAAGCTGGCTACCTATACTGAAAGAGGGTGGGAAATGGAGGGATTAAAGGAGTCATCTGGCTACCTATACTGGAGGGAAAGGGGGAGGGGTCATCTGGCTACCTATACTGGAGGGAAAGGGGGAGGGGTCATCTGGCTACCTATACTGGAGGGAAGGGGGGAGGGGTCATCTGGCTACCTATACTGGGGGATCATTAGGCTACACATACTAGAGGGAAGGGATCATCTGGCTACCTATACTGGAGGGAAGGGGGAGGGGTCATCTTGCTAACTATACTAGAGGGAAGGGGTAATCTAGCTACCTATACTGGAGGGAAGGGGGTGGGGTCATCTCAATACCTATACCGAAGGGGGGGGGGGCGGCTGGTGACAGTGGCCTTGGGCGGTAAAGAGTACAAATCCGGCCCTGAATGTGCCTGGCAGCTGTGTTCATCGGGGATAACAGGGATCAGAGTCTGGTTTCGGGAAGTTCAGAAAGGAAGCCATTGCAGTAGTCCAAACAGTCAACAACCAGAGCCAGGACCAGGAGTTTGTTGTTGTCGAGGAGTTCGGTAGGAGTGAATTTTGGGGATGTTGGAAGTGGCTGGACCTGGAGACGTTCAGCTTCATAGGCTTACGGCACAATCAGAAAGGAAATATGATCTCAACCAGCCAACCAGAAAATGGCAAATTAATCAAATTGACCACATTCTTCTCCCTGAATGCTCCCCAAGGAGAATTTATGTGGGAAAAATGAATCATGATACTGCTGCTTGTTTTACCTCAGCATAAACAACATGGAGTTATATTACACACAGTATAAATCTGTTGCATTTGTCCATGTCGGGCTCTTGTGGCGTCGTGACACAAAACATCGGCTTCCTTTGCAGCAGATCCGCACCTGATTCTGGCACACCCTTCGTTGCCTGGTCGCTGTAAAGCACGAAAGAGCCGCACATCTTCCCCATGCAGCTACTGGCGAGCTGCAGATTTCTGTAGCGTCAGCTGGTGGAGAAGACGCATGCTCAGGAGGAGAGGGCTAGTTACAGGATGGGACGTGACATGACAGATGAGCACCCTGGAGGTACTGTACATGGCATTATGAGGCCACATCCAGCACATTACATTACTTATGCTGCACTACAGAGGAGAGGCAGCAGCTGAGAGGAGGAAGGAAGGCGCTAAGGGGGGGAGGGGGGGTTTGGAGGGGGATTAACTGCATGACTGCAGTTAAGACAGGCATGGGAATTTACACAATTACTTCAGCCAGTGCCTGGTTTATCCTGTTATGTTATTGCCACATTCTGCAGCACCATGTAGAACTAGAAAGGATAACAGGAATGGTTTAAAGGGAACTTGTCCCTGAGGAAATGGCGCTTCGAAATGCAGTCGTTCACCAATCAGACAAAGCATGTTAGCTTGTCATGTCTATCGTTGTCCAGATTACAAGTGAACGGTACATCTGAACAGAGGATGGAGACACAGGGAGCCCAATATAGTGTAGTATGTAAGTGGATATGACAGGTAAGTACGTATTTATACTCACAAACATGGGTTAGCGTTCAGGTAACCACTATATCAGCAGGAGGGGAGATTAAACCTGTCCCCACTCAGGATTAAGAATTCACTCTCTGTATATTGGAAATAAGGGGCAACACCCCTCCACCAAGGGTGGACTCGGGAACTGTATAAGCAGACAGAGGCGCCAAAAGGTTAAAATATTCTAAAACATTTAAAATGAGAGGAGGCAGGGGTGGACTTACCTCTCACCCAAGCAGACACAGGCGGGTGTTGTGTATATTCAAAAACAACAAAAATGTATTTATATACTCCAGAAAGTGCAAGTGCAACTCGTTTCGCAGACATCTCCTGCTTCATCAGGCAATAGAAACTGAGCATAAAACTCAAATAGGTCTGGTGCAAAGCTCAGCGCCTCTGTGGAATCTGAACAGGTTCTCCTGTTCTTTTTGAAGCACCCCATGTTCACCAGTCACCCTCATCCATCTGCATCTCAATGGATTTTAAGGACTTTGTAAAAGGTTTCAGACCCTAAAATCAGGATAAAATCATGCCACCAGAACGCCAGCAGCAGCCCCTGCTCTCACTTACCTCCCTGGGCTCCAGTGCTGCAATTTTACCTCCGTCCTCCGGGTGGCGTAATAACACTGAGGACAGGAAGGAGAACGGCTACCAATGTCTGGATCCCTAGGGAGGTAAGTAAAAACACATGTTGCGTGCGATACTCTGCATAGAGCCCAAGCTACACTTGGGATTACTGCCTGGGAGGTTAAATTGTGTGCTCCTCTGAAGAATAGACAGTGACATGACTATATACTCTGTAAAGTGCTGCAGGCAGAAGATATCAGCACTAATAACCCACCCACAGATCAAAATTATTACCTTAATCCAATCTATTATTCACCTGCTTTTCAATGTTTGAGGCCCCTTTTACACTTACACAGCTTTACAGGGTAACGCAATGACAATGCAAGGCAAAGGGGCCTAGCACACTTACTGTGTTGCGTCAGTGACAGATCGGCCGCCGACCCCCCGCAAAGTCAACCCTTGGACTTCCGCAGCAACGAGCGGAGGCGGAAGACATGTAAGTCAATGGGTGATGCAGGGATTTTATATGTTTGGCTGTGGCGGTGTGGTACGGTGACCATACGTCCCGCTTTACCCGGGACGCGTCCCGCCTTCGGGGGGCGCTGTCCCAGGCTGCATGAGGTCCCGGGAAACGTCCTGCTTTCAGCAGCGGGACCTCCCGGTCTCGGGACTCTGGTCACCGTACATGAACTAGCCGCAGCGTCTCATAGACGCTGTGCTAGTTCATTCCCCGCAGCCCCGCTCCAGCAGCCTGCACTGCACAGGCACAGGCAGAGCAGGGCTACGGGAAGATGGCGTCCGGAGGCGGAGCCCTGTACTGGAGACTATTTGTGTCTCCAGTACAGGGCTCCGCCTCCGGACGCCATCTTGCCGTAGCCCTGCTCTGCCTGAGTGCCTGTGAGCCCGGGGAGCTGCACACACACGAGAGGCCGACTGCGTGAGGGGACTTATGTCAGGTAAGTAAATGCTTTTTTTTCCCAGGTGAAATGTGCCCACATTGCGTTTTTGTGCTGACATGTTTGCCCCCCTTGCGTTTTTGTGCTGACATGTTTGCCCCATTGCGTTTTTGTGCTGACATGTTTGCCCCCATTGCGTTTAATTTGTGCTGACATGTTTGCCCCCATTGCGTTTATTTTGTGCTGACATGTTTGCCCCCATTGCGTTTTTGTGCTGACATGTTTGCCCGCAGTGCGTTTATTTTGTGCTGACATGTTGCCCGCAATGTGTTTATTTTGTGCTGAAATGCTGCCCACAATGCGTTTATTTTGTACTGACATGTTTGCCCGCAATGCGTTTATTTTGTGCTGACATGTTGCCCGCAATGCGTTTATTTTGTACTGACATGTTGCCTGCAATGTGTTTATTTTGTACTGACATGTTTGCCCCCATTGTGTTTATTTTGTGCTGAAATGTAGCCCGCAATGCGTTTATTTTGTGCTGACATGTTTGCCCCCATTGCGTTTATTTTGTGCTGACATGTTTGCCCCCATTGCGTTTATTTTCTGCTGATATGTTGCCCGCAATGCGTTTATTTTGTGCTGATATGTTGCCCGCAATGCGTTTATTTTGTGCTGAATTAAATGTTGCCCACAATGCGTTTATTTTGTACTGACATGTTTGCCCCCATTGTGTTTATTTTGTGCTGAAATGTTGCCCGCAATGTGTTTATTTTGTGCTGACATGTTGCCCGCAATGCGTTTATTTTGTACTGACATGTTTGCCCCCATTGCGTTTATTTTGTGCTGAAATGTTGCCCGCAATGCGTTTATTTTGTGCTGACATGTTTGCCCCCATTGCGTTTATTTTGTGCTGACATGTTTGCCCCATTGCGTTTATTTTGTGCTATGTTGCCCGCAATGCGTTTATTTTGTGCTGACATGTTGCCCGCAATGCGTTTATTTTGTGCTGACATGTTGCCCGCAATGTGTTTATTTTGTGCTGACATGTTGCCCGCAATGTGTTTATTTTGTGCTGATATGTTGCCCGCAATACGTTTATTTTGTGCTGACATGTTGTCCATTGCGTTTATTTTGTGGTGTCTGGGGTAACTGTTGCTGCATTTATTATTTAATGGTCATAGTTGGCTATGTTTGCTGCTTTGGGGTTACGGTATACTATTAAATAGCATCACACAGTTTCTGCACACCCATGATGCGAATCCTCGTTTGACCACATCATGGCGTAAACACTGCTTTCTTATGCCTCGCTGTTACATCATTACGTTATCTCCGCCCATAGAATGCCCATTTTTCGTCTTGTTGCCACGGCAGCCCCCCATTTTTCAACGCGAAGTGCAAAGCGCCCCCCCCCCCCCTTCACTCACTATAGCTTTCCTTTAACCTCCTGAGCGATAATCCCGAGCTGAGCTCGGGGTATGTCGCGCAGGAGGATTTCTCAGGCCCCGCTGGGCCGATTTGCATAATTTTTTTTTTGTTACACGCAGCTAGCACTTTGCTAGCTGCGTGTAACTTCCGATCGCCGCCGCTCGCCGCCGATCCGCCGCTACCCGCCGTTCCGCGCAGCCCCCCCCCCCTCCCCAACCCCTTGCGCAGCCTGGCCAATCAGTGCCAGGCAGCGCTGAGGGGTGGATCGGAACTCCCTATGACGTCACGACGTCCATGACGTCGGTGACGTCATCCCGCCCCGTCGCCATGGCGACCAGGGAAGCCCAGCAGGAAATCCCGTTCTGAACGGGATTTCCTGCTTACTCTGATCGCCGAAGGCGATCGGAGTGGGTGGGGGGATGCCGCTGCGCTGCGGCTATCATGTAGCGAGCCCTGGGCTCGCTACATGATTTAAAAAATTAAAAAATAGTGCTGCGCCACCTCCTGGGCGATATAATTGTATCGCCCAGAGGGTTAAGAGAAAGAGATCTTAAAGAGACTCTGAAGCCAATTTAAAAATGGATTTTTGCCTTTTATTTATGTTAGGCATGTTTGCCCCTGTTAAACGCCACTATCCTGTGGCAGAACGAGGGTTTTTTTACCCCCCAAATCCCCTGGGGCACATTCCGGGGAGCGCTTCTGTGAGAGGCAAGCGTTTGGCTGCAGCCAGGGGCTTAGCAATAGGGGTTGCAGAGGTTGCGACCACATGGGGACCTTGGGCCAGAGTGGCCCCCAAGGGCTCTCCCTCAACTACAGTTTTTGCTCTCTATTGGTCCTGTGCTCATAATAATCACTTCTATAGATAATTTGAATGGTGGTAATCATTAACAAACTGTTCCCCATCCCCTTCTTGCACCTCTGACAAGGTAATTGCCATTGGCAGGTTTTGGTGCACCGTATGAATTGTTATGTATAGAGTGCTTGGGGGGCCCCATTGTAAAACCTGCAACGGGGCCCAGAGCTCCTTAGCCATGCCACTGGCTGCAGCTCTGCCTCTACTCACGTCCATCAGCGCGGATCGCCACCTCTCCCCGCCCCTCTCAGTCTTCCTTCACTGAAAGGGGCGGGCAGAGGCGGAGATACACGCGGATTGACGCGCATGGAGGCAGAGCTACAGCCGAAAGCTCTGCCTCCCTGGGCAGCAAAATCCACGACCAAAAAAGTAGTGGATTTTGCACAGGATATTTTGGGGGTAAAAAATCCTTGTTCTGCCGCTGGATAGCAGCGTTTTAACAGGGGCAAAATAAAAGATAAAAAGACGTTTTTTAAGTGCCTTCAGAGTCTCTTTAACAACGCATTTTTTTTGTCAATGAACCAGCTTCTAGATGAGATTTAGCTATGGGATTATTTATGTTAAACACAGCAGCAGAGGGTGGCTGGCAGTATTTGTAAATGAGATTAGAAAGCAGCACGCTGTATGTGTATTTTCCATCGCTGTAACATGGAAGGAAAGAAAAAAAAAAAGGGAATAAAACAATTTGTTCAGCAGTGTACCCTCCCCCCTCTGCCGTCTTGCTGCGCTGCTAAGAACAGTACACAGTAGTGTAAGGAGTATTGATGTAGCAGCCCAGCCATCATTTGCTGCAGTGCTGTTCATTGATATTCATCACATGCCTTCAGGTAAGGCATGACTCCTCACTGCCTCTAGGTGTATCTACTGTGCAGTTCATCCCTCCGTCCATCCATCCCAGGCCAGATTTACACATTTTGTGCCCCTAGGCCAAGTATTTATCTGCAGCAGCCCAGCCTCCCCCCCTCCCCTAATTCCATGTGCAGCCTCCTCTTCCATGTGTAGCATCCATGAACTGTAGTCCCTCTACTTAATGAACAGCTCCCTAGGGCATCCGTTTCCCTTTTGCATGTATCGGTCCCCATTTTCAGCCTCCTCATTCACATGTTGCAACCCCTCTCTCATGTTTAGGATTCCCCTTGGGCCGCAGCCACCCAAGACCCTGGCCTTTGTGGCCTTTCAAGAAATACGGCCCTGCATCCACCCATCCATCCTCAGGAAGCTTGTAGGTAGCCAGTGAGCTTCCAACATGACCAACATCACTGGGATTATTGAGAAAGGCACAATCTGCTGCAACCAATCACTGGTCATCTTTTTCATGCATCTCTCTACAGAAGCCTGAATCTGATTGGATACTACTACTGCATAGTGTTATTGTGCTTTACATTGTCTTGTACAGTGTATAGTCTGATATACCTGATTTGCTTTATTCCAGCATAACTTGCAATGAATAGGGCATGAGGTATTGAAGGACACACATAATAGATTATGTGTTTTATTTGTTTTCCGTATTTAAATAGCATATTATGTGCTCTTTAGGCTCAGTTCACATCAAATCGCAGAACTGACATTTTTTTTTGTCAGTTTGGGAATATCGCAAAATGGACACAGTTAAAGGATCATCATTTATTACTAGGAACCATTTGCAGTTGTCAGTGCACAAAGGATCTGCTTGATCCCTTGAGGTCAGCAGGGCACAAAGTCCCAGCGTACATGATTTCTTCAGTGAAGCAGATTCGTTTTCCATAGAAGCCTATGGTAGAAACGCCTCTGCTCCAGACTCCAAGTGAGCCACAATAGGCATTGGATCAGACACTGCACTGTCCGCTGCAGTTGGTGATTGGAGATCCAGCTCACGTGTGAACCGAGGCTTAAAGGGAACCTGAACTGAGTAAAATTATTTAAAATAAGCACATGATGTAGCTGCAAATGAATATTACATACTTACCTCGCTATCAGTTCTTCTCAGAGGCTCACCATTTTCTTCTTACGGTGATCCCTTCCAGTTCTGACAAGATTTTGTCAGAACTGAAATATACCAGTTGCTGTCAGTTACAACTGAATGTGCCAGGTAATGTCCATGTTACCCTATGGCTCAAGTGGGTGATATTACAGTTTAACAGTGTGCTGACCAGGAAGCTGTTATAGGGTAATGGCCATTTTTAAAATGGAGGACGAAGAATTGCATTGATCACAGTGGATAAATGGGACGCAGGAGAGGAGAAAGAGATTAACCTCCTTGCCGGTCCAATTCCCGCCGGCAAGGGGGCAGCGCAGCACTTCTTTTTTTTTTTTCAAATCATGTAGCGAGCCCAGGGCTCGCTACATGATAGCCGCTGAGCGGCGGCATCCCCCCACCCACTCCAATCGCCTCCGACGATCAGAGTAAGCAGGAAATCCCGTTCAGAACGGGATTTCCTGCAGGGCTTCCCCGGTCGCCATGGGAGGGAATCCCGATCCACCCCTCAGCGCTGCCTGGCACTGATTGGCCAGGCTGCGCAGGGGTCTGGGGGGGGGGGGGCGGCTCGGCGCAGCGGGTAGCGGCGAATCGGCAGGTAGCGGCGGCGATCGCGTACCACACACAGCTAGCAAAGTGCTAGCTGCGTGTAGGACAAAAAAAATTATGCAAATCGGCCCAGCAGGGCCTGAGAAATCCTCCTGCGCAGGTTACCCCAAGCTGAGCCCAGGATAACCGGCAAGGAGGTTAAGGAGTGGACTACACAGGAGGTAAGTATGACCAGTTTATTTTGACTTTTTATTTTCAGTTCAGGTTCTCTTTAAGCTGAATACTCACCTGAAGACGCAGGAAGATGGATCACAGTGATGTCCCCTGATGACAAGCGTTTCCCCATTCATCTTCCTGCCCATAGGAACACGTAACCGCAAACCATGGGGGTGAATGAGAGTTCAAATGATTGCGGCACTTCACGTGGGAGTCGCCGGAGATCCTATCATCGCAAAGCGTTGTCCTCCTAATCACGCACTCATACCCAGGTCACAAGATTGCCGAAATGAACGCTTGTCGCTCAAGAAATCAACGGTCGTCACATGAATCACACACAAAATCGTGAGGTGGGTACAAGCTTTTAAGGGGTACATTGGCTCATTCATTCCTGTCCCCAGAGAGCTTACAATCTAATATCCCCTTTTGCCCCTGATAGCAAGCAGTTAAACTATAAGTACAGTATTTTTTTAAGTTGTGTGAGGAGATTGGAGTGCCTGGAGGAAACCCATGCTAATATGAAGAGAGGATACAAACCTCATAGAGGAATTGTTATGCATACAAAGCAGAAGAGCTAATGATCTACTCTGCCTCTCATAATATACAGGTCCTTCTAAAAAAATTAGCATATTGTGATAAAGTTCATTATTTTCTGTAATGTACTGATAAACATTAGACTTTCATATCTTTTAGATTCATTACACATAACTGAAGTAGTTAAAGCCTTTTATTGTTTTAATATTGATGATTTTGGCATACAGCTCATGAAAACCCAAATTTCCTATCTCAAAAAATTAGCATATCATGAAAAGGTTCTCTAAACGAGCTATTAACCTAATCATCTGAATCAACTAATTAACTCTAAACACCTGCAAAAGATTCCCGAGGCTTTTAAAAACTCCCAGCCTGGTTCATTACTCAAAACCACAATCATGGGTAAGACTGCTGACCTGACTGCTGTCCAGAAGGCCATCATTGACACCCTCAAGCAAGAGGGTAAGACACAGAAAGAAATTTCTGAACGAATAGGCTGTTCCCAGAGTGCTGTATCAAGGCATCTCAGTGGGAAGTCTGTGGAAAGTAAAAAGTGTGACAGAAAACGCTGCACGACGAGAAGAAGTGACCGATCCCTGAGGAAGATTGTGGAGAAGGACCAATTCCAGACCTTGGGGGACCTGTGGAAGCAATGGACTGAGTCTGGAGTAGAAACATCCCGAGCCACCATGTACAAGCGTGTGCAGGAAATGGGCTACAGGTGCTGCATTTTCCAGGTCAAGCCACTTTTGAACCAGAAACAGCAGCAGAAGCGCCTGACCTGGGCTACAGAGAAGCAGCACTGGACGGTTGCTCAGTGGTCCAAAGTACTTTTTTCAGATGAAAGCAACTTTTGCATGTCATTCGGAAATCAATGTACCAGAGTCTGGAGGAAGACTTCGGGAGGGAAATGCCAAAATGCCTGAAGTCCATTGTCAAGTACCCACAGTCAGTGATGGTCTGGGGTGCCATGTCATCTGCTGGTGTTGGTCCACTGTGTTTTATCAAGGGCAGGGTCAATGCAGCTAGCTATCAGGAGATTTTGGAGCACTTCATGCTTCCATCTGCTGAAAAGCTTTATGGAGATGAAGATTTCATTTTTCAGCACGACCCGGCACCTGCTCACAAAGCCAAAACCACTGGTAAATGGTTTACTGACCATGGTATTACTGTGCTCGATTGGCCTGCCAACTCTTCTGACCTGAACTCCATAGAGAATCTGTGGGATATTGTGAGGAGAAAGTTGAGAGACGCAAGACCCAACACTCTGGATGAGCTTAAAGGGGAACTTCAGCCTAAACAAACACACTGTCATTAAATTACATTAGTTATGCTAATTAGAATAGATAGGTAATATAATCTCTTACCCACCCGGTTTTAAAAGAGCAGGCAAATGTTTGTGATTCATGGGGGCTGCCATCTTTTTGGTTGAAAGGAGGTGACAGGGAGCAGGAGACACAGTTCCAGCTGTCCTGTGTCCTGATCACCCCTCCCAGCTGCACGTGCTAGGCTTCAAATGTCAAATTCAAAATGTAAAAAAAAAAAATGCACCAAAACAGCAGAACGAGAACAACATCAGAAATCCCATCATGCTTTGCACAGCATTAGGGGAAAAATGCCCGGGCAGTTTTTCTCTGTGCAGCTAAAAATGAGGCTTGTATAAGAGAAAAAAAGTTCTGATGCTGTGAAACAGTTAAAGAAACACCAGGCCTTTCCAGTGCTGCTAAGTCAATTTTTAGTCTGGAGGTTCACTTTAAGGCCGCTATCCAAGCATCCTGGTCCACCATAACACCTGAGCAGTGCCACAGGCTGATTGCCTCCATGCCACACCGCATTGAAGCAGTCATTTCTGCAAAAGGATTCCTGACCAAGTATTAAGTGCATAACTGAACATAATTATTTGAAGGTTGACTTTTTTTGTTTTAAAAACACTTTTCTTTTATTGGTCGGATGAAATATGCAAATTTTTTGAGATAGGAATTTTGGGTTTTCATGAGCTGTATGCCAAAATCATCAATATTAAAACAATAAAAGGCTTGAACTACTTCAGTTGTGTGTAATGAATCTAAAATATATGAATGTCTAATGTTTATCAGTACATTACAGAAAATAATGAACTTTATCACCATATGCTATTTTTTTTTAGAAGGACCTGTAGAAGCCAATGCTCATTGGACATAGAATATGTTGGCTAGGCTGACCTCAGGGTACACTGTCCTCTAAGAGCAATAAGGCCCCCCATTTGGACCATTGCACTTTTTAGTTTTCAGTAAAATTCTATGTAAATAAATTAACTGGAGCCCTTCCTTTAACTACTTTCTGTCCCTATACCGGTAGTAACAAAAAAAATAAAAACCTATAAAAAAAAAGTCACAGAATTTGAAAGCGAATACATAAATTGTTATGTTAGGGGCTTCATTTTTTAAATATGGATGCCATGCGAGTATATTATTGTTTTTTTTTTTTTGTTTGGTTTTTTTTGAAAATAAGGGATTGTAAAAAAAAAAAGAAATTGAAAAAATACACCCTTATTTTTATATAAAATATTGTTGCCATACATTGTACTAGGGACATAATGTAAATGTTATAATAACAAATGGGTAAATAAAATATGTGGGTTTTAACTGCTTGCCGACTGCTCCATGCCAATTGGCGTGAGCAGTGCGGCAGCCCCAGGACCGCTCCACGCCGATTGGCGTGAACGGCCGTCTATGGGGCTAGCAGGAGATCGCGCGCAGGCTGTGCGCGCATCTCCTACTTGGGGGGCCTAGCTCCGCCCCGCCTTCAGTCTCTGAGCGGCAATCGCCGCTTGGGAGACTGTTAGACGGCGAAACTGCCATCTAATTACTTTGTACAGCGCTGCAATCTGCAGCAGCGCTGTACTGGACACTGCCATGTGACACGGCTGTCCCCCTGGGACACAGGGAAGCAATCTGCTGTGATAGGCTGAAGCCTATCACAGCCGATCACAGTGATTGGCTGGCCAGGGGAGGGAGGGATACAAGACAAATAAAAAAAATAGTACATTTATTAAAAATTTAATAAAATAAATATTTACAAAAAACAAACAAACACCGGGGGGGGGGGGGGGGGGCGATCAGACCTCACCAACAGAGAGCTCTTTTGGTGGGAAGAAAGGGGGAATCACTTGTGTGCTGAGTTGTTCGGCCTGCAGCTTGGCCTTAACCACTTGATGACCCAGCCTTTACCCCCCCTTAAGGACCAGCGCTGTTTTAGCTGATCTGTGCTGGGTGGGCTGTGCAGCCCCCAGCACAGATCAAACACCAGGCAGAGCGACCAGATCGCCCCCCTTTTTTCCCCACTAGGGGGATGATGTGCTGGGGGGGTCTGATCGCTCCTGCCTGCGTGGGTGTTGCGGGGGGGGGCACCTCGAAGCCCCCCTCCGGGGCGAAATTCCCCCCCCCCTCCCTCTCCTCCCTCCCTTCCTCTGAGATCCGAGGCTGCACAGGAACGGATCTGTCCTGTGCAGCCTCTAACAGGCTCCTGCCTGTCATGTGACAGCGATCCCCGACCGCTGATTGGCCGGGAATCGCTGATCTACTACAACGCTGCTACTGTTAGCAGCATTGTACAAATGTAAACAAAGCAGATTATTTCCGCTTGTGTTTACATTTAGCCTGCGAGCCGCGATCGGCGGCCCGCAGGCTATTCACGGAGCCCCCCGCCGTAAATTGACAGGAAGCAGCCGCTCGCGCGAGCAGCTGCTTCCTGATTAACTAGCCTGCAGCCGCTGGTCCTGCAGCTGCCACTTTGCCGACACGCGTTATGAGTGCGCGGTCGGCAAGTGGTTAAAGCTGCAGTGGCCATTTTAGTAATAAATGTCCTGGTCACTGGGGGGCTTACACCGCAGTCCTCAAGTGGTTCATTACACTAGCACTACTTATGTTAAAACTATATTGGCTGGAACCTAGGATTTTCTTCTTCGTATTCCTTTAGAATCCATTTAAAATAAAAGAATTCTTAGTATAATTCTTTGTAAAGAGTACCACCCAAAGAAAGCCTAATTGGTGTAAAAAAAAAAAACAAAAAAAAAAAACACAATATACAGATCATTTTGGTGTGATAAGTAGCATGCATGGTTGGTTCCCCAGATAGTAAATGCTAATGAGGGCTTCCAATACGTCAATCAGATCTTAGCCCCTCCCCCCTAGCTCCCCCCTCCCCCCCGGCTACTAGGGCCAGGTCTCTAGAGATGTGGGTGCATTGAGCTCACCACTCTGAGGCACAAGGTTTGCTGACACCTAAACCCAATAGTCCCGCTCATCACGCTGGTAAATTGGGGACATGGTGACAACTTGCAGGACAGTGTTTAGGGCTTAGTGATTAATTTACAGCCTCAGAACAAAAGCCTGGCCAGGGGCTGAGCTGGAGGCCGCAGTGATAAACAGGATGGTGCCATTTTTCATGCTGACTGGGAACTATAGCATGACTGCTGTGATAATGATAGTGATAATAGAATCCTATTATGTTATTCCAACACCAGTCCTCCTATACCTATATGTGAATTAAAGAATGAAAAACAGGAGTATACGGCGTGCATAATGCAGTGACTCAGAACAATCCATTATTATTACCCATCTCTAACCCTGAATTGTGAACTTGAGACTTTGACATTCTCCACAGTAAAGATAGTCAATGCATTTTGTTGCTTTATTGAATAGGCACACATATAAAATTACACTAAGCTCATGGAATGGGCAGTGAAGCAACATAATATGGGGTTAAAGGACAACTGTAGTGAGAAGAATACGGTGGCTGCCATATTTGTTTCCTTTTAAACAATACCAGTTGACTGGCAGGCCCGCTTAGCTATTTGGCTGCAATAGTGTCTGAATCACCTCAGAAGCAAGCATGCAGCTAATCTTGTCAGATCTGACAATATTGTCAGGAACACCTGATCTGCATATGCTTGTTCAGGGTCTATGGCTGAAAGTATTAGACGCAGAGGATCACCAGGATAACTGGCATTTCTTCAAAGGAACTAAATATGGCAGCCTCCATATCCCTCTCACTTCAGTTGTCCTTTAAGAACGTGCCTGGAGTATGTGTCAGAGAAGCAGGGCCATTTCTGCAAACTTTCGAGGATGCCTCCACTATCATATACTCCTCATATCATATATACCCCCCCATCGTCAGTGCGAAATCACTATGGCCTGGCTGAGGGGTCGCTTTGGCACGTGACCAATCAGACGGGGGTACTGGCACCAGACTGACCAATCATGGTACTGCATGTGGACCACAGCACTGTCATTGGGCCAGTCACTGTGCTCGACCAGTAGCATTGACCTATCAGGTGTCACTGCAACAGATCGAGTGCAGTGATTGGCCCAATGATGGTGCCGTGGTCCCGTCTGCAAGACCACTGGCACCAGCAGGGGCAAACCTAGGATTTTAAAGGGGGGTATTCTTGAAAGTTCTCGCCAGCCACGCACAATTCAGTATAATAATATGGTAGGACATCATGCTGGGTACACACAATGCAATTTTCAGTTCAACAACAGGATCAGTCAGGAGCAGTTTAGATACAGATAATAATGAGGACAGCCGACATTGGTAATAAAGGGGAAAGTGAAGCTTTAACACAGCAGGGCTCAGGGCTGGGCTCATACCTGACTCTGTTAAGTTACCCAGAGCTGCTCCATGCTCTGTACATACGCTGCTTCCCCATGCTCTGTACACACGCACACTACTGCTCCATCCAAAGTCAACTGTAGGGGGCAGTGCTGTGAGCTGCAGGATGCATGCAGATATTCTGGTGTGTCTCAACTTCTGCCTGTCCCCAGACAAAGCACTGGCCCTAGTCTGAGGGGGGTTCTGGGCAGCTGTAATCCCCCCTGCGTTTGCCTATGACCAGTTTGCAAAACCAGTTAGCAAAACGAGCAGCGGGCGGCTATGTTTGGCTGGTCTTTGATGATGATATATTTCATACAGTATGCATTAGCATAGCTCCCAAGTGTCCCTCTTTTGGAGGGACAGTCCCTCTTTGGGAGCCCTGTCCCTCTGTCCCTTTTTCCTCTTCATTTGTCCCTCTTTCAGGACTTTGTCCCTCTTTATATGTAAATATATATATTTCTTTGCTAAAAATGCGTTTGATTGACTCAATAAACTTTATCCCTATCCTTTAAATTGATATATTACTAATTTTCAAATGTTAATATTAAGGAAAATGAACCAGGATAGAAAGCACCAGTGTGGTTTGAATTATAAAACAACATATTTTTCTTATTAAATCTTTATGGTATGCATGACTAGGGTTGAGACGGGACGTGATCAGGGGTGTGGCAGGGGTGTGGCTTAAGTGTACCTCTTTCTCATCTCTAAAAGTTGGAAGGTATGCATTAGATAAACCCAAATCTGAGCTAGGTCTTTAAGTTCCTCGACAGTTTGAGGAATTATTGATACATGATAACATGTCTGTGACTGTTCACTTGCACTTTCTGTAGATAAAAGCATCAGCTCTACCTATTCCCCACTGTCCCCGTCCCTAGTGACTCCATGCAGTATATGGTCTCTATGTTCCCTTCTCCTGCCTCTCTCACAGTGTTTTCCCATCTCCCCCTGCCTGTATCGCTCCCCGTACGACACTGAATGTGCAGTTTCAGCACACCGAGGTGGCAGAGTGTTAAATCTGCAGCAACCTCTTAGCCTGATCCACTGCAGTGTCCTTATATCAGCGAAGTGATAGCCTGGAGAGATCAGCAGTCTCACAATAGGGGTTCCTCTGCCTACCAGCGCTTATAATGGGATGGTAATATTATTTAAAGCATGCCAATAGCACAGCCCTATTACTATTGCCAAAACAAAATCCTCCAATACCCAAAACAAAGATGCTATAGTGTGATTCCCCCAACCACCCAACATACACACACACACACACACACACACACATGCATGCGCACAATTGTCAGCAGAGAAGATGGGTGTGCTGGCAGTTAAGGGGTTAACTATGATATCGCTGTTCGGCAAATAAGGAGTTAACCATAAAATAGTAGTTAGTCAGAGTAGGAGTTAACCCTAGAATGGCTGTGCAGGTAGAAAAGAAAGGGTTAATGATAGGAATATTTCTGCAGGCAAAAATACGGTTATCTGCAGGATGGCAGTGCAGTCATTTAAGGGTTAACCATGGGCTGGGTGTGCCGCAGTGAAGGGTTTACAATACTTTGCTGCAGAAAAGACATAAATGATGCTATGCAGCACATGTAGTCAGGGCTGGAATTCTGAAAAGGCCAAAAAGGCCCGGGCCTTTGGAAGCTGCAGCCTATGGGAGGCACTTGGTTGTGAAATAGGGGCTGCTAAATATGAAAGAGAAGGCTGCAAATGGGGAGCAACACATGAAAAGGGAGAGAGCTGTGCATGAAAGAGAGGGGCTGCAGTACATAGATGTTACACATGGAAAAGGGGGCTATGGTGGAATGGGAGGGGCTGCAGTACATGGATGATACACATGGAAAAGGGGGCTACACATGGAATGGGAGGGGCTACAGTACATGGATGATACACATGGAAAAGGGGGCTACGTGTGGAATGGGAGGGGCTGCAGTACATGGATGATACACATGGAAAAGGGGGCTACGTGTGGAATGGGAGGGGCTGCAGTACATGGATGATACACATGGAAAAGGGGGCTACGCGTGGAATGGGAGGGGCTGCAGTACATAGATGATACACATGGAAAAGGGGGCTATGGTGGAATGGGAAGGGCTGCAGTACATGGAAGATACACATGGAAAAGGGGGCTACACGTGGAATGGGAGGGGCTGAAGTACATGGATGTTACACATGGAAAAGGGGGCTACACGTGGAATGGGAGGGGCTGCAGTACATGGATGTTACACATGGAAAAGGGGGCTATGGTGGAATGGGAGAGGCTGCAGTACATGGATGATACACATAGAAAAGGGGGCTACACGTGGAATGGGAGGGGCTGCAGTACATGGATGATACACATGGAAAAGGGGGCTACACGTGGAATGGGAGGGGCAGTGCTAGTAAAAAAGGGCGCACAGGAATAGTGGACAAAAAGGGCGCTGCCATAGACTGCAATGCAAAATATCGGCTATTCGGCGCCCGACAGGAGAAAAGGGCGCCCGAGAAATAGCGGTTACAGGGATCGTGTTAAAGTTTTCGTTTACCGAATAAGGTTTATAACAAATATCGTTTACACGTTCGTTTTGACTTTGTGTTATACTTATTTTTTCGTTTTTAAATTTCGCTTATAGCAGTTTTTACTTATTTTTTCGTTTTAAAATTCCGCTTACAAAAGTATAACAACTACATTTTCGTTTACACTTCTTTGATCATTTAAAAATTCGTTTTTATATGTAAAATGCTTAAATACGGTTTTCAACCTTATTGTATTAGAAATACATCGCTTTTGGTATTAACTTTGTTTTTACACTTATAATGCATTGATTATAGTTACTAAAATATCGCTTTTAATATTACTGTTATTTTAAGATTTCTAATGCGTACGTGATTGTAAGGCTATCTATTGTATTGTATATATTTATATATACTTTTCTCTATTTATAATATTAATGTATACGTGATTTTAAGGCTATTTTAAGGCTATTTATTAAATTACAAATGTATAAATTATTGTATTCATGTTATTTGTAGTGAAATATTTCAAGGATTAAATATATTATTGTTTATATGTGTTTAGGGTGTTTGTGCGGTGGGGATGGTTAGGTTTAGGCATTACCAGGGGGGTCTAGGGGTTAGGGATAGGTACAGGGAGGGTTAGGTATAGTTACAGTATAATATACGCAACCAGGGGGTGGTTAGGGTTAGGGACCACCAGGGGGGTGCTTAGGGTTAGGCACCACCAGGGGGGTCTAGGGGTTAGGGTTAGGTACAGGGAGGGTTAGGTATAGTTACAGTGCAATATACACACCAGGGGGATGGTTAGGGTTAGGCATCACCAGGGGAGATTTAGGGTTAGGCACCACTAGGGGGGTGCTTAGGTTTAGGCACCACCAGGGGGTGGTTAGGTTTAGGCATCACCAGGGGGGTGGTTAGGTTTAGACACCACCAGGGGGGGGGGGGGTTAGATTTAGGCACCACCAGGGGGGTGTTTAGGTTTAGGCACCACCAGGGGGGTGGTTAGGGTTAGGCACCACCAGGGGGGTCTTGGGATTAGGCACCACCAGGGGGGTGGTTAGGGTTAGGCACCACCAGGGGGGTCTAGGGGTTAGGGATAGGTACAGGGAGGGCTCTGTGTGAGAGTAAGGTTAGGTATAGTTACAGCACAATATATGTAATATATACAATTTATTAAATTATGTATATTTAAACAAAGAGGGTGTCTAGGGGTTAGGGATAGGGAGAGATCTGTGTGAGCCTACAGTTAGGTATAATTGCAGTAAAATATCTGTAAAATCTACCATTGCATTGCTATGCTTAATACAAGTGTAAATATCGTTTTTGTTATAGAAGCTATTTGACGTTTCATTTCAGAATTTGTTTGTTGTTATAGACGGTATTTTGCCATTTCATTTCCGTTTATTTAACCTATTTAGCACTAAATTTTCGTTTACAATGTCTTAAACGAAAAATATGGTTTTGCATTAAAACTTACAATTTCGGCTATACCCTGCGCCCTTTTTTCCAGGCGCCCTTTTTTTGATACACGTGGGAGGGGTTGCAGTACATGCTTGATACACATGGAAAAGGGGGCTACATGTGGAATGGGAGGGGCTGCAGTACATGGATGATACACATGGAAAAGGGAGTTACACGTGGAATGGGAGGGGCGCTGCTGAACAAGAAAGGGAGGCCCAACAAACTTGAACAAGAGGTGGAAAAAGTATAATTCCAGCCTTGCATGTATATATTATCATTATTATTAAATATAGGGCACAAACAGGAGATCTTCATGAAATGTCACATCTATGTCACATTTAAATGTTCTCCCCGTGTCTGCATGGGTCTCCTCTGGGCACCCCGGTTTCCTCCCACATCCCAAAAACATACAGATAGGTTAATTGGCTTCATCCTAAAATAAAAAATAAAAAAATATTGGCCCCAGACTACGATACATACACTACACGATACGATACATACACTACACGATACGATACATACACTACACGATACGATACATACACTACACGATACGATACATACACTACACGATACGATACATACACTACACGATACGATACATACAAAGACATATGACTATAGTAGGGACTAGTTTGTGAGTTCCTTCAAGGGACAGTTAGTGACAAGACAATATATACTTTGTACAGCGCTGCGTAAGATGTCGGTGCTCTATGAATACTAAATGATAGTAATAATAATAATAATCTAGTAAGGAGTGCAACTTGGCCAGAGGTTGAGGAGGGAATGGCCTCCTCAAATACTAGGAAAGTATAGGAGACCAAAAGTGCCCTCCTACTAAAAAGTAATGCTTTGTGTGCTGTGTGCCTTCTTAAAACAAAAGGTATTTGCGATATTTCATACGTGTGTAACTATGGTTACCCACAATGCACCACTGCTGAATATGCAAATTAGCTCTTTATGCCCCTGAAGCCAAGCTTACATCCAGAGTCACTGGTCTCTTTTGGTCCCCTATACTTTCCTAGTGGTTTTGGGTCACCCCGAGCAGCTTGGGTATTCTGGTTAGCTTGGTAACAGATAACCGTGACTGTATACAGTAGAATCTCATTATAGTAAACTCTGATATAGTAAACCTGCTGGATATAGTCAACTCTGTCCCCAGTTCCCAGCAAATGCGCTTGTATAAATATACAATAAATGACCAATTCTGATATAGTAAACGAC
The DNA here is from genome assembly GCF_040937935.1 of Hyperolius riggenbachi. Taxonomy (NCBI): domain Eukaryota; kingdom Metazoa; phylum Chordata; class Amphibia; order Anura; family Hyperoliidae; genus Hyperolius; species Hyperolius riggenbachi. Next base: position 319,016,636 of record NC_090651.1, read on the forward strand.
TTGGCCAGTTCCCTTGAAGTTTACTATAAAAGGATTCTACTGTACTATAAATGGAGGACAGTAAGGGTGAAAAGTATGGGAGGGGAAGTTACACCCCTGAAGTCATCTACCCATCTATGATAGCCACCCTAACACCTGTTGTCAGACCTTGATCATCCACAAGGCACCTTAGGCAGGTGCCTGGGGCCCGATAAGTGCCTTGGGGCCTGACTGGCACCTTTACTGACTAACCTCCCTCATCCTTACCTTACCAAAGAAGCCAAATGCCCAACAGTGGGGCCCTAATTTGGCATCTTGCCTATTGCCCCATTTCAAGTGAATCCTTCTCTGACTCTTATAGGTTTATTTGAGGACTTGTGAGGGAGAATTCATCATCTAGAACACCCTCTTTTCAGGTCTTAAAATTGGCACCAGATATTGGCTGAGGAACATCAGATCTCAAACATAATTGTGTGACCGTAGATATCAGGCTTTGGCAATCGCTGGTTTGACCCTCGTCTTAATTATTGAAGGAATCGCGAAAAAATAAAAGAGCGAAGGCTTGAACACTTAGCTGTTTCTCAAGGGCTTGGCTCCAAATCATCAAGCTGCTCAATATTCATTGACTGTAGAACAATTGCAAACGTATTCAGCACTTCTGTCCACTCTGCCTTTATTCTTCACTTTTTCATTTATTACCTCTGTGAATTGCCTTTCCTCTTATTTTATGTCCAGTCAGAGGAACAGCAGAAGTTTTATGGAGTGATTGAAAGGCCGATCTGTTATCTGTAACAATGGGATTGCTGTAATGCCTGGTCATCGTGCATGTCAACCTACATAATGAGAACCTGTCACAGCGGAAGGATCTCACTGTGCAGGAGGCCAGGAGCAAAGCTACGTACACACAAACTCAAGTAACCACCCTGGCGTTACATTTATTGCAGCCGCGGGTGGCTTTTAAAAAAAAAAAATGTATTTAAGTTAGTGTAGCTAGCACTAGGCTAGCTACACTTTCCCCCCAAGTCCGCCGGCACTGTTCCCCCCCCCCCCCTTTCCAATCGCCGGCGGGGATATTTACCTGGCCGCGATCCCGTGAGAGCTGCAACTTCTCCATCCGGCTCTAGGCGTTGCTATGGCGATGATCGGCATGACATCTTACGTCATCATGTCATGCGCAGTTTCGATCGCCGCCATAGCGGCCTCTGGAGGCTATGGAGAGGCTGTGCCGGCGTGGGCGCCGGGGGTCATGTATTCGCCGGCGATCGGGGGGGGGGGGGGATCAGAGCGGGCCGGCGGCGATGGGGGAGGGGTGATGTAGCTAGCCAAGTGCTAGCTACACCCCCACCGAAATTTTTTTTTAAAAAGATTCTCCAGGGGCTGAGCAATCCACCGCGGCGGTACCGCCAACGTGGTTAAGGGCACTGCCTTTGACATGGGTGGCCAGGGTTTCGAATCCTGGCACGGGTCAGTACCTATTCAGTAAGACGTTCAAGGCAAGACTCCCTCACACTGCAGGGTGGCCTCTTGAGCACATCCCAGTGGCTGCAGCTCTTGAGCGCTTCTCCGACAGGAAAAAAGCGCTATACAAATGTTCAGATCAGATAAATGCGGTCACCCGTAATGTTCCTTAGCGATTGTTTTGACAACAGTTTAGGAAGAATCGCTGTACAGGCCGCTCTACTATCTGCTGTGCTACTTGTTGTGTTCTATGGAGATGGAAGGAGGAGGAGAAGCAGAAGGAGTACATTTGAAATCGGCGCCGGTAGACTTGGGCGCAGGATACAGCGGTATATGGCTGATCCTGCTTCTTGCACAAGTCCGGGCCGTTTTAATTACTATTCCCCCTCCAGGCCGCCATGGATAGTGGGGGAATGAAATAATTCAGCTTCCACCGATTGCTGGAAGCCGAATTATTGTGTTTTTTAAGCAACTTCGGCTCCGTCTTCTGACGGAGTTGACGTTACTCACTGAGCACCGCTATAGACTGATTCCCATTACAGTCTATGGCGGAGCTGGCTGCGCCCAAATCTAGCAGCGCTGCAAAGCACAGCTCCGAAGCAGAAGATACTCCGTTACAGGGATTCCAGTAAGATAATAGCCGTTGGTATCTGGCAGTCAACAACTTTGTGAGATATCATCTGAGGGATGCACTTTTACTTGGCTTGAAGACAGACATATACTTGTCCGAAACAGCTCATGATCGTTGTCTGTCACCACCAGGTGACACATGCATAGACACTTGATGTCATGGTCCTCCATTTATGTGTATTGTATTGAGCTGGATATCTTGCAAGTATGCCTGCAGAACAGGAAAAAAGTGCACAGGAACCCTTATGGAAAAAAGAGCTCTGCCATAGGCGCCCATTATAAAAGCCACAATTTGCAGCAAAGAATGGAAATATGGGCTCTTGGCATCGACATGCCTCGGTGCTGCTATCGGGCACCTCCAGGCATCCAAATTTACCTTCTTTGGTGCTGAAATCTACCTTCTTTGACGCAAATTTCACTGCAAGGGTAGGTTGAGGCTAAGGAGGGTGTTAAGGGCTAGGCATCAGTAGAGGGAGGTCTTATGGTTAGGCATCGGTAGGGGGAGGTTTTAGGGTTAGACATCGGTAGAGGGAGGTCTTGTGATTAGGCGTCGGTAGAGGGAGGTTTTAGGGTTAGGCATCGGTAGCAGAGCCGGATTAAGGCTAAATGGGGCCCTAAGCAAAGTAACTGATTTGGGCCCCCCATCATGTCGTAATAGAATCAGAAGATGCAGCTGCACAGCAACATGCCGCACACACCGAGGCAGCCGAGCTACTGGTAGCTATGGGCAACAGCCCTCTTTCCTCTATGGGTGCACAATGCACGGAATAGCAGCGGCAAAATGCAGAGTGAGAGATGAATTGCTGAGACATTAGCACTCAGGAGCTGGGGCACTCCTGTGAAGAGGGCGCCAGATATCACAGAAGCAGCACTTTCCCCCTGCATCTCCAGCCTGCCAATAGCAGAAAGCTCTGGACACCGCCAAACCGGAAGCCGTTCCCCAGACAGAATTACATAGCCACCCCCACCACCGAACAACCGTTTTCCTCCCAAACTAGACAGCCACCATGCAGCCTCCATCCCAGTGAATACGATAGTCCAGCAGAGTAGGCAGCCGCAGCGGGGGAGAATGACAGCACCAGATGACTCACATTCACCTATTGCGATCCAAGCAATAGAGGTCCCGTCATCCGGAGCCCATCTGTCTTCTCAAGAGTGCTGCCGCTCTGTTACTACTACTATTACTACTTCCTGTCTGATCTGAGAATCAGGAAGTTCAGAGCGAGCGGCTGCACTGTAGCAGAGACAGATGGGTTTCAGATGGCGGGATCTCTATCGCTTGGATCATGGATAGGTGAGTGAGCAATTGCCATCTGCTGCTATCATTCTTGCTGCAGCTGTGGTTCTCTGTGGGAAGGGAGGGCGGAGTCGGCAGCGGCAGAGCGCACAGTAGCAGGAGGGGTCCTAGGAGGAGAGCCTGGCTCTGAAGACAATCAGCAGCGCATGGCATCATTTGCCTTGACAAGACAAGACAAATAACATTTATGTCACGCTTTTTACATAGTTACAGTTATTTTGGTTGAAAAAAGACATACGTCCATCGAGTTCTCCTGGCGGACTCAAAGCGCCAGAGCTGCAGCCACTAGGACGCGCCCTATAGGCAGAAGAAGTGTTAGAGAGACTTGCCTAAGGTTTCCTACTGAATAGGTGCTGGCTTACTAAACAGGCAGAGCCGAGATTCAAACCCTGGTCTCCTTGTCAGAGGCAGAGCACTTAAAGGGACTCCGACCAGTGCCTGTGGGTATGCCTTTAAGCATACCCACAACTAATTAATTACATCCTCACACCTACCAGCATGATGTTTGTAATTATATCCCCCTGGGTTCCTTATATTTCATTGCATTGTGCTGAATCGAGCTGCTGACTTTGGAGAAAAGTCGTCCTGTGCCCGCGATTTCGATCGCGAAAATAGCGAAAACTAAAAGGCATAGGGTGGCCGTTTATATATCATTGGAAAGAAGAGAAAGAGAGCTTTAAAATGATATGCATCTTTCCATAGTTACTGCACTGCTTAGAGTCCCTTTAACCATTATACCATCCAGCCACAGCTGACAGGATGGCGAGGGCTGGTTTATGTGCTGCTGGGGCCCCTTTAACTCTGAATGGGGCCCCAAGCGACTGCTTTTGTTGCCTGGTCGGTAATCCGGCCCTGATCGGTAGGGGGAGGTTTTAGGGTTAGGCATCGGTAGGGGGAGGTTTTAGGGTTAGGCATCGGTAGAGGGAGGTCTTGTGATTAGGCATTAGTAGAGAGAGGTTTTAGGATTAGGCATCGGTAGAAGGAGGTTTTAGTGTTAGGCATCAGTAGAGGAAGGGTTCTGTGTGAGAGTAGGGTTAGATTAAGACAAAGTAAAATATCGGTAATGATTACAAATATTTTGATATTGGAATTTAATAGTAGAATATCAGTAATTTTACCGATACTCTACTAGCGGCAATCCTCCATGCCCTTTTTTCAGGTGTCTTTTTTTACATGTACCCGTATGCCATTTCATGGACTATGTATTGTGATGGAATATAGTTGCTACTTGTTGTCACTATAGACTTGAAAACCATTTTTCTAATAAAACATGAATTTTCATCGGATTTGAACGTTGTGAAGGCTGGTCCTTACTGGGTGAAGTCTGATTGGTCCACTTGTACTCTAGTGAACTCACCATTGCACCAATCTACAATGCTGTATTGCAGCCAGAATTCTGATTGTTTGGAATCCAGAGTGCAGTGACAGGGTGGGACTATTAAAGTGAGATATACAGGGTAGATTCTGCCCTGGAAAATGGTGATGGGACATGATTGCTACATTACACCTTCACCTTCCTACTGGGCAAAACCAGCAACATTTTAATGAATCATACGTAAATATTTCTATGCCCCACAGGGACACCCCCATCCCCCCCCCCCCCCCCCATGATAAAATAATGTAAAATGATGCCATTACTAGTGGAACCTATAATCAATATAACTCTACCAGCCCCCATCTCTGTCATCTGTCACTACCCTCCAAGCCGAAGTGTATTTAATTTATGGTAAAATAAGCTTCTGCTTCAATGGCAATCACTAGCGAGGATCAGAGACACGTTAGTGATATATTACATGGCCGCATCAGGTGACTGATACCGTATGATCAAAAAGCTCATAGTGGTCTCCCTTAAAGCAGCAGGGACAACCCTACTATCCCAGGAAAAACAACACATATATAAGTAGATAAATACTTGTTATACTTACAGTACATAACACATGTATTATACTGTCCATGTTTTGATTTCAGTGAATTTTATATAGTAAATAAAGAGAAAAGAGATCCAGGCATATTCCATCTTTAGAGCCTCTAAATGCAGCCAATCCTGATGTAATTTTCTCCCTTTCTCTTTTTTTTAGTGTATGCAAAAAACAATACCATACATCAAGTCCACCAATGGTGGAGGGGTCTTACTCCAGTTTTTCCTAAATCTGCAGAGAGCAACATCTTTATTACCCGAGGGGACAGGTTTAAAGGGAACCTAAAGTGAGAGGGATATGGATGTTCCCATTTAATCAATACCAGTTGCTTGGCAGTCCTGCTGATCCCTGTGGCTGCAGTAGTGGCTGAATCACACACCTGAAACAAGCATGCAGCTAATCCAGTCTGACTTCAGTCAGAGCACCTGATCTGTCAATCCAGTGTGACTTCAATCAGAGCAGGGGCTGTGCAGAGGTGGCCTCAGAGTCTGCGGGGCCTGGGGCGAGTGTCATATGCGGGTCCTAGAGACATATGCCGTGGATACACACACACACACATGCTGTGGAAGCACACACTCTGTATAGGTTAGGTAGGTGCCCCACAGTATAGATTAGATAGGTAGGTGCCCTGCAGTATAGATTAGATAGGTGCCTGCAGTATAGGTTAGATAAGTAGGTAGGTGTCCTGCAGTATAGATTAGATAGGTAAGTGCCCACAGTACAGATTAGATAGGTAGGTAGGTACCCTGCAGTATAGATTAGATAGGTAGGTGCCCTGCAGTATAGATTAGATAGGTAGGTGCCCTGCAGTATAGATTAGATAGGTGCCTGCAGTATAGATTAGATAGGTAGGTATGTGCCCTGCAGTATAGATTCGATAGGTAGATAGATGCCCTGCAGTACAGATTAGATAGGTAGGTAGGTACCCTGCAGTATAGATTAGATAGGTGCCTGCAGTATAGAGTAGTTAGGTAGGTACCCCGCAGTATATATTAGATAGGTAGGTGCCCTGCAGTATAGATTAGATAGGTGTCTGCAGTATAAATTAGATAGATAGGTGCCAGCCTGCAGCATAGATTAGATAGGAAGGTGGCTGCAGCATAGATTAGATAGGTAGGTGCTTGCAGTACAGATTAGATAGGTAGGTAGGTACCCTGCAGTATAGATTAGATAGGTGTCTGCAGTATAGAGTAGTTAGGTAGGTACCCCGCAGTATATATTAGATAGGTAGGTGCCCTGCAGTACAGATTAGATAGGTGTCTGCAGTATAAATTAGATAGATAGGTGCCAGCCTGCAGTATAGATTAGATAAGAAGGTGGCTGCAGCATAGATTAGATAGGTAGGTGCCTGCAGTATAGATTAGATAGGTAGGTGCCAGTCTTCAGTATAGATTAGATAGGAAGGTGCCAGCCTGCAGTATAGATTAGATAGGAAGCAGGGGCGTAGGAATAGGCCCTGCAGCCCCTGCGCCCGTGGGGGGGCCCGGCCCCCCCCTGGGGCCCGCTCGGGGCCGTTTTGTGGGTGCTGGAGGGGTGGCAGCATGAGGGGAAAGCCTTGCCCACAGTCGGCGGGGAGAGGGGTAGTTCCCCCCTCTCCCTCACCTCGGGGCTCTCCCCTCTGCGCTCCCCTCCAGCTCGTAAGTGTGTGGGGCTGTGGTGGGCAGCGGGCAGCGGCGGGCAGATACATACCTGCTTCCGTGCGTTCCATCGGAGACTTCTCCCTCTAGCGGCTGACGTCACTTCCGGAAGTGACGTCAGCCGCTAGAGGGAGAACTCTCCGATGGAACGCACGGAAGCAGGTATGTATCTGCCCGCCGCTGCCCGCTGCCCACCACAGCCCCACACACTTACGAGCTGGAGGGGAGCGCAGAGGGGAGAGCCCCGAGGTGAGGGAGAGGGGGGAACTACCCCTCTCCCCGCCGACTGTGGGCAAGGCTTTCCCCTCATGCTGCCACCCCTCCAGCACCCACAAAACGGCCGCGAGCGGGCCCCAGGGGGGGGGGAGGGGGGGCCCGCTCTGAAAATCTGCAGGGGGGGCCCGGTGGGGCCTAGTTACGCCCCTGATAGGAAGGTGCCTGCAGTATAGATTAGATAGGTAGGTGCCTGCAGTATAGATTAGATAGGAAGGTGCCTGCAGTATAGATTAGATAGGAAGGTGCCTGCAGTATAGATTAGATAGGTAGGTGCCAGTCTTCAGTATAGATTAGATAGGAAGGTGCCAGCCTGCAGTATAGATTAGATAGGAAGGTGCCTGCAGTATAGATTAGATAGGTAGGTGCCAGCCTGCAGTATAGATTAGATAGGTGCCTGCAGTATAGATTAGATAGGTAGGTGCCTGCAGTATAAATTAGATAGATAGGTGCCAGCCTGCAGTATAGATTAGATAGGTGCCTGCAGTATAGATTAGATAGGTAGGTAGGTGCCTGCAGTATAGATTACATAGGTGCCTGCAGTATAGATTAGATAGGTAGGTGCCTGCAGTATAGATTAGATAGGTGCCTACAGTATAAATTAGATAGATAGGTGCCAGCCTGCAGCATAGATTAGATAGGTACCTGCAGTATAGATTAGATAGGTAGGTAGGTGCCTGCAGTATAGATTACATAGGTGCCTGCTGTATAGATTAGATAGGTAGGTGCCTGCAGTATAGATTAGATAGGTGCCTACTAGAGATGTTGCGAACCTCCGCGAAAGGTTCGGTTCGCGAAAAAGTTCGCGAACCGCAATAGACTTCAATGGGGAGGCGAACTTCGAAAATTTTAAAAAATTCTACCGGCTGGAAAAATGATAAAAAAACATGTTTCAAGAGCTCTAATACCTGGAGGCACACCTGATTGAGTGAAATACACATCACTGCTGGAGGACCCGCCCACCCTCCCTCCTCCAAGCAAGGTCCTTATACCATTTGACTCAGTTGTCTGCCTACACTAATTAGTTATGGGCCAGCTGCTACACACTCTGCTAGGGAGATTTTAATTAGCCTCTTGTGGGTCTCCTCCCTCCTCCCTTCTCCCCCCTACCGGAGGGAGGAGGGTCTCATCTGCTAGGGAATTATCCTATTTCAAAAACCAGTATACATCATACCATGGCTGGGAATTGAACCCAGATCTCACTGTGTGGTGGGCAAGCACACTAACCACGGTACCCCTACAGTAGTAACTGAAGCCGGCCTAAAATTTACCATTTATGCTCAATGCAATAGAAACATTAGGTTGCTTATCACTGAGAGTGATATGGATGTTTCCTGTAAACAATACCAGTTGCCTGGCAGTCCAGCTGATCTTTGTGACTGCAATAGTGGCTGAATCACACCCTGAAACAAGCATGCAGCTAATCCAGTCTGACTTCAGTCAGAGCACCTGACCTGTATGCTTGTTCAGGGGCTGTGGCTAAAAGTATTAGAGACACAGGATCAGCAGGCAATTCAGGCAACTGGTATTATTTTAAAAGGAAAAATCCATATCCTTCTCCGTTTAGGTTCCCTTTAAGGATTTGTAGCATAACAGCCAACTCACATTGGCTGGGATTTGAACCTGGGTCTCACTGTGTGGTGGGCAAGCAGACTAACCACTGTACCACAACAGTAGTAACTGAAGCTGGCCTAAAATTTACCATTTATGCTCAATACAAGAGAAAAAGTAGACAACATATATAACATTTATATCACACTTTTCTCCTGACGGACTCAAAGCACCAGAGCTGCAGCCACTAGGGCATGCTCTATAGGCAGTAGCAGTGTTAGGAAGACTTGCCTAAGGTCTCCTACTGAATAGGTGCTGGCTTACTGAACAGACAGAGCTGAGATTCGAAATTTTAGGCCAGCTTCAGTTACTACTGTAGTGATACAGTGGTTAGTGTGCTTGCCCACCACACAGTGAGACCCAGGTTCAAATCCCAGCCAATGTGAGTTGGCTTTTATGCTACAAATACTTAAAGGGAACCTAAACGGAGAAGGATATGAATTTTTCCTTTTAAAATAATACCAGTTGCCTGAATCGCCTGCTGATTCCGTGTCTCTAATACTTTTAGCCACAGCCCCTGAACAAGCATGCAGATCAGGTGCTCTGACTGAAGTCAGACTGGATTAGCTGCATGCTTGTTTCAGGGTGTGATTCAGCCACTATTTCAGTCACAAAGATCAGCTGGACTGCCAGGCAACTGGTATTGTTTACAGGAAACATCCATATCACTCTCAGTTAAGGTTCCCTTTAAGCAACCTAATGTTTCTATTGCATTGAGCATAAATGGTAAATTTTAGGCCAACTTCAGTTACTACTGTAGTGGTACAGTGGTTAGTGTGCTTGCCCACCACACAGTGAGACCCAGGTTCAAATCCCAGCCAATGTGAGTTGGCTTTTATGCTACAAATCCTTAAAGGGAACCTAAACAGAGAAGGATATGGATTTTTCCTTTTAAAATAATACCAGTTGCCTGAATCGCCTGCTGATCCTGTGTCTCTAATACTTTTAGCCACAGCCCCTGAACAAGCATGCAGATCAGGTGCTCTGACTAAAGTCAGACTGGATTAGCTGCATGCTTGTTTCAGGGTGTGATTCAGCCACTATTGCAGTCACAAAGATCAGCTGGACTGCCAGGCAACTGGTATTGTTTACAGGAAACATCCATCTCACTCTCAGTTAAGGTTCCCTTTAAGCAACCTAATGTTTTCATTGCATTGAGCATAAATGGTAAATTTTAGGCCAGCTTCAGTTACTACTGTAGTGGTACCGTGGTTAGTGTGCTTGCCCACCACACAGTGAGATCTGGGTTCGATTCCCAGCCATGGTATGATGTATACTGGTTTTTGAAATAGGATAATTCCCTGGCAGATGAGACCCTCCTCCCTCCTGTAGGGAGGAGGGAATAGGGAGGTGGGAGGAGACCCACAAGAGGCTAATTAAAATCTCTGTAGCAGCTGTCCCATAACTAATTAGTGTAGGCAGACAACTGAGTCAAATGGTATAAGGACCTTGCTTGGAGGAGGGAGGGTGGGCGGGCTTACAGCAGTGAGACCAGTGTGTTTGGCAATAATGTGTCTGCTGACAGTGATATGGAGGGTCAAAGTTTTGCTCAATAGAGCATTATGGGGTGAATCTAACTTCCGCAAAAGTCCGCCTGATGCAGGCGAACGCGAACCCCAAAGTTCGCCTGGAACCGTTCGCAGGCGAACTGTTCGTGACATCTCTAGTGCCTACAGTATAAATTAGATAGATAGGTGCCAGCCTGCAGTATAGATTAGATAGGTGCCTGCAGTATAGATTAGATAGGTAGGTGCCTGCAGTATAGATTAGATAGGTGCCTGCAGTATAGATTAGATAGGTAGGTGCCTGCAGTATAGATTAGATAGGAAGGTGCCTGCAGTATAGATTAGATAGGAAGGTGCCTGCAGTATAGATTAGATAGGTAGGTGCCAGCCTGCAGTATAGATTAGATAGGAAGGTGCCTGCAGTATAGATTAGATAGGTAGGTGCCAGCCTGCAGTATAGATTAGATAGGTGCCTGCAGTATAGTTTAGATAGGTGCCTACAGTATAAATTAGATAGATAGGTGCTAGCCTGCAGTATAGATTAGATAGGTGCCTTCAGTATAGATTAGATAGGTAGGTGCCTGCAGTATAGATTAGATAGGTGCCTGCAGTATAGATTAGATAGGTAGGTGCCTGCAGTGTAGATTAGATAGGAAGGTGCCTGCAGTATAGATTAGATAGGTAGGTGCTAGCCTGCAGTATAGATTAAATAGGAAGGTGCCTGCAGTATAGATTAGATAGGTAGGTGCCAGCCTGCAGTATAGATTCGATAAGTAGGTGCCTGCAGTATAGATTAGATAGGAAGGTGCCTGCAGTATAGATTAGATAGGTAGGTGCCAGCCTGCAGTATAGATTAGATAGGAAGGTGCCTGCAGTATAGATTAGATAGGTAGGTACCAGCCTGCAGTATAGATTAGATAGATGCCTGCAGTATAGATTAGATAGGTAAGTGCCCTGCAGTACAGATTAGATACGTGTCTGCAGTATAAATTAGATAGATAGGTGCCAGCCTGCAGTATAGATTAGATAGGTGCCTGCAGTATAGATTAGATAGGTAGGTAGGTGCCTGCAGTATAGATTACATAGGTGCCTGCAGTATAGATTAGATAGGTAGGTGCCTGCAGTATAGATTAGATAGGTGCCTGTAGTATAAATTAGATAGATAGGTGCCAGCCTGCAGTATACATTAGATATGTGCCTGCAGTATAGATTAGATAGGTAGGTGCCTGCAGTATAGATTAGATAGGTAGGTGCCCCACAGTACAGGTTAAATATGAAGGTTGCTGCAGAGGTGGGGAGAGCGAGCATAGTAGTTAAAACTCACGTGTCTTCCTCTGATCCTTACAGCTACCATCTATTTCCTCTCCCAGCATCTGTGTATTGGTAACAGTGCCCCCTGTGGTGACATGCTGTCATGTCATTATAGGGGGCGCTGTTACCAATACACAGATAATGGGGGAGGAAATAGATGGTAGCTGTGAGGATCGGAGGAAGACACGTGAGTTTTAACTACTATGCCCGCTCTCCCCACAGCTGCAGAGAGTGGGGGCCCCTTAAGGCGCGGGGCCTGGGGCGATTGCCCCACTTGCCACCCCCAAAGGCCGGCTCTGGGCTGTGGCTGAAACTATTAGAGACACAGGATCAGCAGGAGAGTCAGGCAACTGGTATTATTTTAAAAGGAAAAATCCATATCCTTCCCAGTTTAGATTCCCTTTAAGTTCCATCGGTGGTTGCCTATTCACACTTGTGAATATAACTTTATACTTATTGCTTAATCTTGGTCTAAAATTCTACACCATACTGGGCTCTCTGTTCTTTATATCCTACAATTACAGAATGTTGTTTGTTTTAGACAACAATAATCTAAAGTGATTGCATAGCTGGATAAAGGGATGCATCTTTTTTTCTTTCCAGTTTGCTCTTTAGCCAAATGACACTCCCCATGAGGAAGACACTGCAATCATTTCTTGTATATGCCTTTAAAGGGAAGGCCCAAGCAAAATAAAAAAATTAGTTTCACTTACCTGGGGGCTTCTACCAGCCCCATGCAGCCATCCTGTGCCCTCGTAGTCACTCACTGCTGCTCCAGTCCCCCGCTGGCAGCTTGCCGATCTCGGAGGTCGGCGGGCCGCATTGCGTATGTTTTTACGTATTCCCACTAGTGCAGGAACATTAACACATACGTTTTTACGCATTACTGGTTCAATGCGTAAAAATGTACGCATTGAACCAGTAACGCGTAAAAATGTATGTGTTAATGTTCTTGCACTAGCGGGAATGTGTAAAAACGTACGCAATGCATCCCGCCGACCTCCGAGGTCGGCAAGCTGCCAGCGGGGGACTGGAGCAGCAGTGAGTGACTACGAGGGCACAGGATGGCTGCATGGGGCTGGTAGAAGCCCCAGGTAAGTGAAACTAATTTTTTTATTTTGCTTGGACCTTCTCTTTAAGAACAAGATAAGGACCTCTAATGAAGTTTGTTAAAATGTTTGCAATGTACAGGGCTGGCCTGGATTGCTTATTTTCCTCATCAAAAGTGAAGTCTCACATTAACTGCTCTCTATAGAATCAACCTACTCCCTCTAGTGGAGGAGAATAGATATAGCTTAACTTCTAAATGTTTACAAATGAACTGTAAAGATGTTGCTAAGAAGAGATGGGTCCAAGGATCGAATGAAGATAGTGAAATATTGCAGAAGTATCTGTATGCCATTGCCACGTGATGGCTATATGGGAGATTTGGGCGCAGCCGGCGCCACCATAGGCCGTAATAGGAATTGCGGCTATAGCAAGCACAGTGAGTAACTTCAGTGCCGTCAGAAGACGGAGCTGAAGTTACTTTTAAAACATAATAATTCGGCTTCCAGCAATTGCACTCATTCCCCACTATCCATGGCGGCCTGGAGGGGGAATAGTATTTAATACGGCCGGGACTTGTACGGCAGCAGCATGAACCATATACCAGCTGAATCCTGCGCCCAAGTCTCCAGCGCCGTTATCTCTCGTATGCCTCGCTGTACCCATCCGAACAGCGGGGATGTAAATATTTACCTTCCCGGCTCCAGTGCAGGAGCAGCAGTGCCTCTCCGCTCGGGAATAGGCGGAAATAGCCGATCCCAGTCTGATCCGCTCTACTGCACAGGCACAAGTCTCCTGCGCCTGCACAGTAGAGTGGACCCGACAGAGCTTGGCTATTCTGCCTATTTCTGAGCGCAGAGTCGCAACAGTGCCTCCGCTGGAGCCAGAAAAGGTAAATATTGCACAGCCTGACAAATTGTCGGCTGCGGCCGCTGCGCATTCCGTGGGCTGCAGCGAGACCGCCGTCGGACACAGGAGGACGGGGAAAGCCTCGATAGGATCCGGAAGCTTCCCCTACCGAGATAAGTACACCCCCCAGGGGAACTTTTTTTAGTTACAGAGTCTCTTTAAGGTAGGCATACATCAGGCAACTTGGCGGCCAATCGACTATCCGTTTCCGATGATAATAATCAAATCAGATGAAAATTGGTGCCACTGAGTGCATGCCCGATTGACAATGCGACCAATTTCGGGCAGAAATTGGCCGCATTAGTCGATTGCAGGTGCTGCAAGAAGTCGGGTGCTGCAAGAAGAACAACACAACTCTCGCCGCTGTTTATGTATGTATGAATGTGTGTATATGTATGTGTACTGTATGTGCATTCATACATTACCTGTCCTGTGTTTCGCGGTGCTCGTCCTCTTCTGAATCCACCACTGTTCCCACATACATGCTGCCTATGGCTAAAGGTATTAGAGTCAGGGGATGAGCAGGATAGCCAGGTAACTGGTATTGCTTAAAAGAAGATAAGTATGTCAGATTCCATATACCGCTCACTTTCGTTGTCCTTTAAATAACTTGGATCTACAGCAAAGCTATGCAGGAGACACCCAGGTAACAAGATTTACAGTAAGAGGTACTGTAAGTATTACACTTACCTTCCAAATAGGATCTAAGTCAAATGTATTGATTTGGAAGTAACTTTAACAGTCATTGGCGTAGCTCGAGATCATGGGGCCTCATAGCAAGAAAGAAATGATATCTGCCCCTACCCTATGGATATGAGTTAATTGGGCAATTTACATTCTCATGCAATCAAAACTGCACACATGTCATGGGCACTGAGACAAAGTCAAAGGTTGGAAAAACATAAGAAAGTTAATGGTGAATACATCAAGTACAACCTGGTTGACCCAGGCTGGGCCACCTATGTAGTGATGATCGTAAACTGCTAATTACGATTACGCATAAATTAGCCACTTTACCCCCAGCCGTACGGATATCTCCGTCCCTTTTTCAATCCTTTCACCCCCAGGGACGGAGATATCTGTACCTCCCGCGCTCCCGCCGCTGCCCGTGCTCCCGCTCGCTTGTGCGCATGCTCCCGCTCTCCCGCTTGCCCGGAGATCAAAGAAAGGGAAAAAGCGTTTCCTTCGTTGATCTAAGCCCCCGCAGTGATCAGCTGCTTCTATGAGAAGCAGCGATCCTTGTGAAGAAAAAAACCTGCCAGCCTCATAACACTTCCTGTACGCTTGCAGGTTTGTACGCTTGCAGGTCCTATAAACAAAAAGTTACTGTGGCCATCTTGTGGCCAAATAGTAAAACTACATCCTAAAGCATTTTTCATGTACAAACACATTAGATTTACACTAAAAAGTAACTCATTACCTCCCACACTCCCCAATTTTTCTTTTCTTGTAAGTTAAAAAAAATAAAAAAAATTAAAAAAAAATAAATACATAAATAGTTACCTTAGGGACTGAACTTTTTAAATATTTATGTCAAGAGGGTATAACACTGTTACTTTATAAACTATGGGCTTGTAATTAGGGATGGACGCAAAACTGAAAAAAAAGCACCTTTATTTCCAAATAAAATATTGGCGCCAAACATTGTGATAGGGACATAATTTAAAATAGACAAATACATTTCATGGGTTTTAATTACAGTAGCATGCATTATTTAAAAACTGTAATGGCCGAAAACTGAAAAATAATGAATTTTTCCGCACATTTTTTCCTATTTTCCCATTAAAACATATTTAGAATAAAATCTTGGCATAATGTCCCACCTAAAGAAAGCCTAATTGGTGGCGGAAAAAACAAGATATAGTTCATTTCATTGCGATAAGTAATGATAACGTTATAGACGAATGAATGGAAGGAGCGCTGAAAGGTGAAAATTACTCTGGTGCTCAAGGGGTAAAACCCCTCAGTGGTGAAGTGGTTAAGCAATTACGCATATTCGTAATTACAAATTTGTAATTCAATTGACTTTGTAGACCCAAAATGTAACTTAGACACCACGGGCACCATTCTAGAGGAGGTCTCATTTTCAGAGGCCGTTAAGAGACCCCAGACAGGACAATGTTCCTTTTTTAGATCCAGGTCTCCAGCTGACACCCATCCCCGGAAAAAGATCCAGAGAAGTAGACGGGGAACCCGAGGAGGTCGCAAAGTCCAGAAGAATAAAACAGTAAAACAGCAGTCTACACAGGACACAATTAAAATCTTGAATCTCTCATCTCACCAACTAAACCCGGGGGAACGTTCATTATTAATGAAAGGATTGAATTTTGCTCCTACAACCCTTCCTAATGATTTTCAATTATTTAAAGATCTAAACAAGTTCACTAGGAACCTAACCTTACAAAGGTATTATGGTCTAAAGGGGGACAAGCCAACAACTGCCAATCAGGCTCCCTATCTAGATACTCCCACCACCAGTGGAATCTGCAGTCCGGAGGAATCAGTACAGAATGATCTGGAAGAGTTACTGAAAGAACAACATGTAACGATAGAAGAAGAAAATTGGCTGGATTTGATTGAGCCGATGGAGATCAAAAGCACAGTATTTAAGCCAAAGTCGGTCTTTAACCCGGTATTTGCGAAGGGTCCGCACATAAACAGTTTCTACCAAGCAACATGGTGTCAGTTGAAAAACCTGTGCAAACCAGAAGTTACCCCGCAACCATGGAAAAATAATCTCAGCCATAGAGAGAGACAATCGCTCAAAGAATTAATGACCAATAAGAATATAGTCATCAGACAAGCAGATAAGGGGGGGGGGGGAGTGGTTATACAGGATCATGACAAGTATATGGAGGAAGGTTACAGATTACTAAACGATGTGGGTACATACAAGAAACTGGCAACAGATCCCACTGGGCCCTTTAAGCTAGAACTAAAGGCCATAGTTGATAAAGCTAGGGACTCAGGAGTGATCACCAAGGAAGAAGGGGCCTTTCTCATTAATGACCACCCCCTAATCCCGTATTTTTATTATATCCCCAAAGTCCATAAATGTCAAGAAAATCCACCAGGGCGCCCTATAGTGGTGGGGATGGACGGTCTCTTGTCTCCTGTCTCGGAATATGTAGACTATTTCTTACAGCCCATTGTAATGAGAACGAAAGCCTACACAAAAGACTCGAGCCATGTATTAGACATCCTTGGCGCCTTCCGATGGAAAAGAGGTTTCAAGTGGGCTTCACTAGATGTAAGCTCTTTGTACACCAGCATCCCCCACCAGAGGGGTATAGAGGCAGTGAGCTACTTTTTATCCACTGATGGTACATTCAATTCCCTGCAGGCTAAGTTCATCTTGGATGTCCTTGAATTTTCCCTGTCACACAACTATTTCAGTTTTGGAGGAGGTTACTATCTACAGACATGTGGGACTGCGATGGGGGCGGGGTTTGCTCCCAGTTTTGCTAATCTCTATATGGCTTTTTGGGAGGAGTTTAACATCTGGGGACAGCACCCATTTGGAGCAAACCTCGCCCTATATTTACGTTATATAGATGACATTCTTATCGTTTGGGATGGGAGTGAGGAGGAGTTTGTCAATTTCGTTGGTTATTGTAATAATAACCGGTATGGTCTACAATTCACGCATGTTATAGATCCAAATGAGATAGTATTTTTGGATCTAGACCTGTCGCACAATGATCAAGGGAATATTACAACGAAAACTCATTTCAAACCGACGGCAGGGAACTCCTTCCTCCACAAAACCAGTTGTCACCACCCAAAATGGATTAATAATATACCACGGAGCCAATTTTGTCGCCTACGGCATAATTGTACAACCGATACAGATTATCAGGAGCAAGGGAATTACTTGGAGAAAAAATTTCTGGATAAAGGGTACGGGAAAAACCTAGTTAGTGTGGCCAAAAAGGAATTTGAACATAAAAAGACATCGCGGAAAGAACGGGACAAAAGTATGAAAGGCCCAAGTTTCATAACCAATTACAACACAAAAGCCAACGAGATAGAAAAAATTATAAATCTCAACTGGCCACTACTGCTAAGAGATCCGATACTCCAACAGAGATTACCAGCTCGCCCCCAAACCATATTTAGAAAGGCAAGGTCACTGAAGAATAAAATCGCTAAAAGTAATGTAGGTCAAAACCATAAGTCACAGATCTCACAACCCATGATCTTTACAATACCAGGCAACTACAAGTGTGGAAAAGCTCGGTGTAAGTGCTGCAAACACATGAGGCACAGATGCAAGGAATTACAAGTTCATAATGAAAAGGTTATTGTAAAACATTTCATCAATTGTAGTTCAACATATGTTGTCTATTTATTAGCGTGCAGTTGCCCAAAATATTACATAAGGAGAACCACTAGACCCTTGAGAGAAAGATTTGGTGAACATAGGAGGGGCATAGAAGATGGCTCTGAGGGCCATAGTGTTCCTCGCCATTTCCTGACCCACCACGGGCAATCTACTGATGGTCTTACAGTGGTGGGCATAGAGAGCATCCCTCAACAAGTATCCGCAGGGTTACGCTTCAGGAGACTCTGCGAGAGGGAGGCTTTCTGGATATTCAAGTTTAATTCATTAGTTCCAGTAGGCTTGAATGAGGAGGTGGAGGTGGCAAGATTCATTTGATTATCCATCCCCAGTACCAAATCCACCTTACCCAGTCTGCCGTTCCCTTTCCCTCCTTCCCCCCCCCCCATTCCCCGCTTCCCACCCTTGGACCAGGGTCTCCATCCCCCCTACACAATCCTTCCCCCCCCCCCCCTCCCCACCTCCCCAATTTCCTCCTTCCTTCCCCCCCCCCTCCCCCCTCCTTCCCCCCCCACCCCCCTCCACCTCCAACCAACCACTTTCCCAACATGTTTATGATCACTCGAGTTGCATATGAAAGAAGTGACAACACCTTATGGGTCATGATTTTTTATACCATGCACTTACGTATATATGGGAATTGGAAGGATATAATATGGTACACTGAATTGGATATTGTATATTGCTTTTGTATGGGCCCCGAGAGGGGTATATGGTTCCTCCTCAGTAGCAAGCGGCAATATTCAAATTATATATATTTTTATTTTAAATTCTATTTTCTACAATTCTAACTTCAATTAATTTTTTAATCCCCCTTTTTAACCCCCCTTTTTAGTAATATATATATGTGTATGTAAAATATATATATAAATATACATATATATATATATTTAACAAGTAATTTCGATGGGTCATAGCCAACAGCCTTCTCCAAATGCACCTTGTATTCCCCATACTGTCGCTATATACAGCGTTCAGTACTGTTATCACCCTCTGCCCGGGCAGCGCGTCTGGTTGCTTGGTTACGTTGTGACACAACCAGCGACTTCTGCCCTCGTCCATGGCGCCTGCGCGTAAGTTCCAGAGATAACCGCGCCTCCTAACGCGGACGCAGAGCCGTGCCTCCTATCAGTGAAGAGGCAACTGTTGCGCTCCAGTGCGGAGTTCGGCAGGGCCGGACTTCCGCCTCCTGCGTTCCAGCTGGGAGAGCACCCTCACGGTGGGGGTCATGACCCTCTGCAGTCCGTGGGTCTTTCTTGGGATCTTCCACTCCCCATCTGCACGGCCACAAATTAAGGGGAGCTCCAGCCGAGTGGCCACAGTAGCCTCCACTTTGTAGGGAGCGCCAGCCACATTTACTTATAAGGTCTCTGCTTTGCACGTATATTTAAGGAATCCATAAAGGTTTCACATACACATAGTTGGAATAGAAGCTTACAGCTTATTCTCCCCTCTCCCCGCCCCCCCCCCCCTCCTCTTCCTCCTTGTTTATTAAAACCTTTTATTAAAAATTTTTTATAACATTTGTGACCCATAGTGACACAATTAGATTTGACCTTTGAGGTCACACCTTTTACTTCCTGTTACCTTCAGGTATATATTTTTAGTGAATGCTTGGCAGTAACTAGCTTGACAAAGGCGTGGAGACGCTGAAACGCGTTGCGAAGTTACTGCATCCAACAAACCTGAGGAGAGGCTTCCACCGTCCATGAACATCTAGGACGACCCCCGCTGCTGGCCACAGAAGAGGAACAGGTTGCCATCCAAGGTTTTCTTTGTGGGGTACTCACCCTCGATATGCTTGCTGTTTTTTACATTTTTGTAAGTGTTTTTAACCCTTGCGTGGTATCCAATTAAAAAGTTTAATACACTACGGAGCGCTCCTCCCTTTTCTACTTTTTTCTTGTGCTACAGTTATACCCTTCAGCCGGGGTCGAGGAGCAGCCAGTGGTCGTATTAAAGAAAACCAGAAGTGGTGGCCGGTTAGCGCAAGATTGCACATCGTTTTCTCTTC
Organism: Hyperolius riggenbachi; assembly: GCF_040937935.1. Taxonomy (NCBI): domain Eukaryota; kingdom Metazoa; phylum Chordata; class Amphibia; order Anura; family Hyperoliidae; genus Hyperolius; species Hyperolius riggenbachi. The sequence continues at coordinate 319,036,568 of NC_090651.1, forward strand.
TCTTTTAATTGACTTTGTATTATCATTCGTAATTACGTATGAATTTACTCTTAATTTATACATAATTTCATGCTAACTTTGGTGGTGAATTGCAAAGCCCCCATACATGCCATTCCTACCAAAATTGCTACATATGTTAAGAAGAATAGTGGGTACAAGTTACAACAAGAATTGTTCAAAAAGATCTTGTAGTTGTTGAGAAAATCGATTTTAAAAATGCAAAGAAAAATGTTTTTAAACCCAGAAAAATGACAGTTTAAAAAACATTATTTTGGGGGTATTTTTTTTTGAACGTTTCTCAAAAACTGCCAGGTTTTTTTTGAACAATTCTTGTTGTAACGTGTACCCACTATGCCACTTAATACATGTAGCAATTAGCTTTGCTATTCACAGCCAAAGTCAGCACAAAATGACGTGTAAATGACGCATAAATTGATGCGTAATTACGAATGGTAACATTTAACTATGAAATTAATTATGCTATTCCCCCGAAATGTCGCCTTACGATTACGGTGCATAATTACGCATGGGCGTAATTTCTGCTCATCACTACACCTATGCTCCAGGGCCCCATAGCAGCTGCTATGGCTATTGCTACGCCCCTGCTAACAGCACATTACAATGTATACAATACATACATCAAGACAAAAAATACATTGACATAGAAATACTAATATGTAGGTGCGTAACTAGAGGGGAGCAGCCCCTGCAACCGCAAGGATGCTGTGAGGGGTCCCCATCTACTAACCCTCCCTTCCTCCAATAAAGGGGTCCATCCTTCAGATCAGGTGTTTTTGCGGCTACACTTGTTATGGGTGTAAAGATTGTGATGGTCACACTTGTTTTATAACCCTTGTGAGATGGGCCCCCAGGCTGTGAGGAGGATCATCAAGGCTAGGGTAGGCAAGTAAAAGGGTGTGAATGTTGGGGGGTCCATCAAAGTTTTGTTGGGGGACCCTGTGACGTGTAGTTACACCTATGCTACTATGAGCCAATGAGAAGCTTTCCTGGTGCTAGGGAGGGTTCCAATTGGTCTTTAGCAAGCCAATGAGAGCTCTATTCTTCTGCTGTGTTTTTGGCAATGAGACGTTGGGCTTTTAGAAGCAGGCTGAACTTCGCATTGTGCGGTACTAGGGTGTAGAACAGGGCAATTCCCCCTGCATTGTAAACAGGCCCCCTAAATCTGGATACTAATCCCAATGCACGGACGCTTGCCCTCAGCTGTATGCAGACCTGGGTTATGGAACTCATGGAGTATTCTTAGCGCCGTGTAAAAGCTCCGGCGCCCTTTAATCACCCGCATGGAGCTCGGAGTGTTCACCACCTTTAAATTCTCGCCAACAGTCTTAATACTCCCTGTGTTCTTAACTTACCACCATCCAGTTCCCATATTAGGGATTTTGCTCATCTCACAGCTGGAATGTTTCCTGAAAGAGGATTTAGTATAATAAAGCAGAAAACTAGGTCAGATGTCTCTTTTCAGCAGCTGACTCCTCAAGATGTGTCCTATATATTTGTGCAGCTTCTGAGCAAAGGAATGGGCAGCAGCGGGGATGGGATCTTGGGAACGCCGTGTACTAAACGCAACTCAGGAGCCAAACGGAAGCACCTGTTCAGAAGAAGTAGAATGTATGGACCGGATGCATAACTTTTTCTGTATTGTGTTGCCTGATCTCCTTTATGTACATAAAGCTCCCTCTTTCATGTATAGCCCCTCCTCCCTGCATACAGCAGCCCCTTCTTCCTTGTGCATTGGACCACCTCTTCTCAGAAATGGATTAAGATGTAATGGGGCCCTAGGCAAGGTAGGAGATTTGGGGCCCCGTTTGTGGTCCTTTTGGTTAGGTGAAGTGGAGAGAGGTCGAAGAAGGTGGCAGGTGGGCCCTTTGATGCCTACTGGGCCCCAAGCTCCTGCCTAGGCTGCCCGGTGGATGATTCTATTTTGCCTCTTTTACGTACAGCAACCTCTTTCTTCCATGTATAGCTCTCCCTATCTCTGTTCATAGGACCAACCTGTCCTTTTTTTGAACAGCCCCCATTAGGATGGACCTTCTCTACCATGTACAGCAGCCCTCCATGTGCTGCTCTTTTGTCTTCCACAGCCTCCCATGTACAGGATCTTCAATGTAGATCAGAACTTCTGTGAACAGCAGCCTCCCTGGTGCAGAAGCACCACCCAATCCTAGCAACCCACTTCCCATTCCATGTGAAGCCCCCTTTCCCTGTGCAGTTCCCCATGTGTGGTCCTCCATATGCACCAGTAACCCTAGACCATGGTTTATATGCCCTTTCCTGAAATCCAGCCCTGTATATGCATCAAAAAAATCAATAGTTTCCTGTCCTTACAATACGAGCCAATCAAATATCTTCACCAAAGCATAACATAGAGCATTCTTGTACAGCCCAAATACTGTACATTGCACACTTTTCTTCCTCAGTTTTAGGTAGAGTGAAAGATGAAAGGTTAACGTGTACCTGAGACGAGGGGAAATAAAAGTTGTATACATACCATGGGCTTCCTTCAGCCCCCTCCGCGCAGATTGCTTCCTCGACGCGGTCTATAGCCTCCTAGATGCTCCGGTAGCAGGCCCGTTCTTAGTGGCCAGTCGGGCGTACTGCACATGCGCAGCCCAGCCACGCGCACCCGCCATGCTCCCGTCAACGAGAGCGTACTGCGCAGGCACAGAATGCTCCTAGCCACGAAAGCAAGACGGGCACTTGCACCAATTGGCCGAGGAGAACAGGACTGCTCCCGGAGGATCTAGGAGGCTTTAGACCGCGGCGAGGGAGTGATCTGCACGGAGGGGGCTGGAGGAAGCCCCAGGTATGTATAAAACCTTTATTTTCCCTCGTCTCATCTATGCTTTAAGGTGGCCATATAATCACTTGATGTTGATGTACGGCCAAATTCATAGATAGATGCAACTATTGCCTGCCCACAAACTGCAGCAGTATGAAATCTATAGTAAATTATCTTGCTTTCCCCTGCCGGGTTTAAACCCCCCTCCCCACATGTGGTACAGGCACTCACTGTGCGACCGGACACGGAGAAAGATGGGATTTGCGACGGCAGATAGGTGGGACTTCAACACTGCACATGGGAAGGGGCACATATACACTTAGGTGGGTGCAGCAGGACAGTGTCTCATAGATTTCATGCTGAAATCTGTTGGGAATCACTGTGCAGTGTGTGGGCAGGCAACAGATCCCTCTCTGATCAGAATCTTACAGAGAGGAACCTATCTAGTGGTTGATCTGGCCATACATCGAGTGATGTATGGCCACCTTAAAGTGAACCGAGCACCTTTTTAGCACTCAGGACATTTCTATAGCACATGAAAAATGCATGCCAACAATCTGTTTGATTATTAAAATAAACTTTCATTTTACCTTGTATTTTACAATCAAAGTAGTTTTATTAGCCTGTTTCAGCAGACCTGACCGTCCGCAGAGCTCTCAGGAAGCCAATTGTTTTATTGAGCTAATTACCCAGAAGTAAACAATAGCTTTTCATCAACAAAGTAGGTGGGTAATTAGGACTGTTTGACACACACAATGTCTTTGAAGAAACAGTCCTAAAAAAAAAAGCTATTGTTTACTTTTGGGTAATTATCTCAATAAAACAATTGGCTTCCTGAGAGCTCTGCGGACGGTCAGGTTTGCTGAAACAGGCTAATAAAACAACTTTGATTGTAAAATACAAGGTAAAATGAAAGTTTATTTTAATAATGAAACAGATTGTTGGCATGCATTTTTCATGTGCTATAGAAATGTCCTGAGTGCTAAAAAGGTGCTCGGTTCACTTTAAGTGCCCTTTTCCTATGCATGGCTGTCGGCTCTCCGATCGCAAGGGCACCATCATTATAATGGAAACCGCAGTGCCCCTTTTTGTGATTTGAACCTTTCCCAAATGCAAACATAGCACATGCTGTATTTTTGAGCTATTTGCGTTTGGGTTAAAGTCTTTGGAAGTGCAAAAAAAAAAAAAAAAAAATAACATGCCAAAATGCTTTGTTATGTGATTTTCTTTTGATTTTCATGTTTCAATTTGTTTAGGTTTTTTTTGTTAAAAATAATTGAAAAAAAAAAAAAGCAATAGCAGCGTGAAAATGAACAATCGCACGAAAATGATGCTGAAACGCGAAAAAGAGGGTCTTGAGGCATCTGAACAGGAACAAAAAAATCAACAAGAGGAATTAATTAAATTATTGATTACAGCAATTTGCAGTGGATTTTGCATCTTTATAAGTACACTCATCTTAGGCGAGTGGCTAAAGATCCTCCTAAAAGGGAATATCCAGTATTTCTCGTTGCTGTTTCATTCGTGTATTGAATTCATGTAATTTTGTTTAAGTTTTTACATCAGAATTTCACTAATGAACTTTCAAACTTTGACTTTCAAACTTTGTAGGCTACACTTTGCTGCAATGCAGTAAGGAGAGATGTATAAAGAACAGTACGGCCTCTTTCACAGTGGGACGCTAAAGTCGCACGTTATAAATAATCATAACGCAGACTAACGCACAGCAATACTAAGTCTGTGCGACATTCACAGTGCACACGTTGCGTTGTTGTGTGTAACGTGTAGCAAATATTTAGAAAGTGCTGCATGCTGTGCGTTTAGCAATAAATTTGCTGCGTTAAGTGTGTTGCACATGCTCAGTATTTATTTTTTTTTTTAATGTTACATGCGCCATTTTCGTTCCATCAGCATGCAACAAAAACGGCGCACCAAGAGACACATAACGCAGTGCGCAATAACGTCCAATTTCATAACTTACATGCGCTGCGTTAGGGCCACGTTGTGCGACTTTAACGTTGCATCAAACGCAACGTCCCACTGTGAAAGAGGCCTACGGCCTAGTTATCATTTACCAAGTACCCTATTTGTAAAGCAGTGAAGCAGGACAGTAAAACTGTTCAGCAAACATCACTGCAGTATGGTTGTGCTTCGCCATACATTTATTATTGTATTTAGTTTCCAAAGCACTTTATTGGTTATTACCCAGTACAAGTACAGTATATAATATGGTTCAAAATGATTAATAAATGAACTGCAATTTACAACAGTTTTAGAAAGACTGCATGGTAAATAACATATTTTTACAAATGTAGATAGTCATATGAAAATAAAACTGTAACTAACTAATGATATATAAAATGTATTATGCATGGTAACAAGATTTGCTTGATTTTAAGATCAAATACAGGAAGGCCAAGGGTACATATAAAAAGTCCCTTCGATCGCACACACTGAGCAATTGTCCAACATAGTTAAAGTGACACTGAAGTGAAAAAAAAATCATGATGTAATGATTTGTATGTGTAGTACTGATAGAATTCCATAGAATCAATCGATCGATGGCTGAAATCGACCAGTGTATCGGCCCCGTAAAGTGGATCAGAGATAAACTTTTACTCATTGCATAATTGTGTTCCTTTCATACAGTTTATAGGTCATTCATCAAGCCAAATACTTTTTTTTGTTTTGTTTTAATACTCTAATGCCCTATAAACTAAACAAGCCTCGCCCACAGCTTCTCCAGAGCGCCTTTGCACTCTCAACCTTAGTAGTAAGGGCTTATGGAGCTCAGTCTGGGCAGGAGGAGGTTACTAGCCAGAGATTTCAGAGGCAGAGGGGAGGAGGGAGGAGGAGAGGGGAGTGATGTTTTCACAGGCTGAGGGCTGGAGATACAGATCAGCTTGCCTGTGTGCAATGTGACAAACAGAACATGGCTGCTCTCATTGTATCACAGGAATAAATAATCATAAACTGTTGAAGCTGTTTGCAGCTAGATTTGCTGTGTAAACTATCTAAACTTTAGATAAGATATATAGACAAGTTACTTGTTATAGTTAGTTTTTTATCTCAGATACGCTTTAACTCTTCCTGTACTGGAAACAATATGAGACTCATATCTGTGCTACTAATGTTCTATTTCTTAGCTGTACTACACATACAAATCATTATCTCATAAGTTTATTTTCACTTCAGATTCCCTTTAATGGGCAATAACTTAAAAGTGAGACAAAGCTCGCCTGATATCTGGTGATGTGACATTTTGAAGCCAGGGCTGCCAGACTTTGTCAAAGTGGTGGACTCTCTCTGCAAGGTTAGCTTTAATCTTTTCATTGAAGTGGATCTGAGATAAAATTTTACGCATTTCATAATTGTGCCTCTTACATACTGTATGTTTTAGAGGGCATTCCACAAGCCAAATACTTTTTTTATGTTTTAATGCCCTAATTCCCTATAAACGAAACAAGCCGCATCCACACCTCCTCCAGTGCCAAGGCATTCCGAGTCCCATGTAGCAAGTGCTCATGGGAGCTCAGTCTTGGGAGGAGGAGGCTTCCCCCGAAGGAGGAGGAGACGTTTCCAGCTGGGAGCTGCTGAGATTTCAGAGGCAAGGGAGCGGAGAGGGGAGGAGACAGGAGGAGAGGGGAGTGGGGTTTTCACAGGCTAAGGGGTGGAGATGCAGAGCAGCTTGCCCGTGTAATGATGACAAGCAGAATATGGCTGCTCTCATTTGATCACAGGAAGAAATAATCATATACTATTGAAGCTGTTTGCAGATATATATGCTGTGTAAACCATCTAAACTTTAGATAAGACATATAGACAAGTTACTTGCTATAGTTAGTTTTTCATCTCGGATCCGCTTTAAGCATGGTTTCATGCAAACTGTCCAGGACACAGCCATATTATTATTGTATTTGTATACCACCATACAGAAGAATTTAAGTGCAGCAAGCAATATCCAAAATTCAAATATAAGTCACAGCAGGCATGTGCCTATAGGCACCCACTGTTGGGATGATCTTGCCTAGAGGTGCCAGTTGCAACTAGGGACATGTTATAATTTAGGGCAGCATTCCACAGGCATGGATTTTCTTTTTAATAGACTTCCAAGTTGGGTACTGGATTAGATTTACTGACATGGGGCTTCTTCCAGCCTCTAGCAGTCTATCAGGTCCCTTGCTGTAGTTCTGCTGTCCTCCAGGGTGCCGCTGTCCCCTCCGAAAGCCTGCTGTGGTTGCAGGCTTCTGCACATGCGCAAGCGAGTCCACGCCTCTCTTGATCATGGCCAGTGTCATTGGGAACTGCCCAAGCGCAGAACTTCCCCTGGCTCGGGAGTTTGGCTCGGGACAGTGGCGCCCTGGAGTGCAGTGGAACTACAGGGAGAGACGTGATAGACTGCTAGGGGCTGGAAGAAACCCCAAGTAAGTAGATCTAATCTTCCCCCCTCAGCTTGGATGTCCTTTAACAGTCAAGTTTTATTGATTTTTAAGAATTATAGCATACATAAACATATATAAAATAATAACCCCCTCACCCCAGAGCCAGATAACCGTCACCTATCCGTATTTGTAAAGATAAAGTACAAGCATGTAAGGTCCTGACATGTGGCATCAGCCATGAGGTGACCAGACTTAGACCTCATAAGGAGGGAAACAAGTACAAAGGGGGTAAGAGTTGCCCAGGAGTGTATAAAACTGACTTATATAACAAATAAAAGAGAAAAAGGAGAGGTGGCCTAACATAATAACGACAAATTCATATATATATATATATATATAAATATAGTGAATTTGTAATAAGCACAGGCAACGCATTTCGTGGTTTCTGCCCACTTCCTCAGGCCAAATTAAGTGCCAAAGGGTTTCAAAAGCCAGGTGCAGAGCACCTCCTGGCTGAGATAGGGCAAGAAACAAGCTTTATTTGTACTATTTCATAGATTTATAGCAAAGCCATTAAAGGAATAAAACAAATACTGATATCCAAAAGTTACACTATGCTTTGCCTTTAAAGGGAAGGTTCAGGGACTAACTAAAAAAAATAAAAATCCATTTCCACTTACCTGGGGCTTCCTCCAGCCCGTGGCAGGCAGGAGGTGCCCTCGGCGCCGCTCCGCAGGCTCCCGGTGGTCTCCGGTGGTCGACCCGACCTGGCCAGGCCGGCGGCCAGGTCAGGCTTCTTCTGCGCTCCATGGTGCGTTTCACGCCGGCGCGATGACGTCATCGGACGTCCTCCGGGCTGTACTGCGCAGGCTCAGAACTACTGAGCCTGCGCAGTACAGTCCGGAGGACGTCCGATGACGTCATCGCGCCGGCGTGAAACGCACCATGGAGCGCAGAAGAAGCCCGACCTGGCCGCCGGCCTGGCCAGGTCGGGTCGGCCACCGGAGACCACCGGGAGCCTGCGGAGCGGCGCCGAGGTCACCTCCTGCCTGCCACGGGCTGGAGGAAGCCCCAGGTAAGTGGAAATGGAGTTTTATTTTTTTTAGTTAGTCCCTGAACCTTCCCTTTAAGCAAAAAACCCACCTAATTATTATTTGTTTATTGTCCATGAGGGTGATAAAATATAGCTGCAAATATAGCTGCATAGGAATAAAAGATTTTACTGTTATATTCACATAGACTTCAAGGACAACCTTGACAAGCCTGTGCTTTTTTTTCCTGTCTAGAAATTCTAGACAGTATAGAACATGAATAACAGGCACACTTTAATAGCAAACAATTGATGAGATGTTCATTACTTGTAACTCCACTTCTGCTCAGCCCTGAATGAGACACGTTAGGATGTTGCAGTTTTCTGGGAATGATAGAGTTAATCATGTCTGCAGGACATCTGTATAGGCAGCTACTGCAATGCACAGCACACTGACATTAGCCTATAATAGTACTGCATTGCTTGCTCCACAAGCTGCCTTCTGTAGCATCACTGCAGTCTTCTGCCTCACAGCAGCTTAGCCTGACAACATTGCCGTACTGTAATAAACCGCATCTCCTACATGGACAGTTTTCACGCATAGAGATTTAACCCCTCAAGAGTCTGAACTGTCACAAGATCAATAGCGAACATTGCTCTGCTACATCATTACCACCATAGATTTATTCTTTTATAAGGTGCATATACAGTATATACACATATATATATATATATATATATATATATATATATATATATATATATATATATATATATATATATATATATATATATTATTATTATTTTCCTAACTGGGAAAAAAGTTAGGACACCCTGTCCCGTAATTCTTTACCCCCTTTGGCTGAAAAAACTGCAGTACGCTTCTTTCTGCCATCTACCCAGTAGCTTAGCAACAGGGAGTGCAGAGGTAGCGGCAGCAGTGGGGCCCCTGGATCAGCAAGGCCCAGTAGGGGCCCGCCTTCAACCACTTTATGCTCTTTATTGATGCTATGTTGGTAATAATCACCACTATATGTGCTTTGACTTTTGTTTTGATTAGTTGTAACCATTAATAGACTGCTCTCCTCCCCAGCCTACACCTCTCTGACACTGAAATTGTAATTGGCAGCTTTTGGTGCTCCTTGTCAATTGGGTATAGAGTACTTGAGGGGACCCAATGTAAAACTCGCACTGAGGCCCAGAGCTCCTAAGCTACACTACAGCATCTACCATTCTCTGACGTCAGTCTGAAGAAAGTTTGCCACACTTCTCAATGCAGAATTCCTTTATCTGTGAGATGTTTGAGGCGTTTCTTGCATTTACAGCCAGTTTCAAGTCTTCACACAGGATTTCCATAGGGTTAAGGTCTGGATTTTGACTTGGCTACTCCAGGCTCTCCTTTTCTCTGTTTTCAGCCAGTCCTTGGTGGATTTACTAGTATGTTTTGGGTCATTGTCATGTTGCAGGGTCCAGCTTTAATTTTCTTACAGATTCACACATGTTCCTCAAGCACCCTCTAATACAGAGTAGAATTCATGGTGGATTCTATGATGGTGAGCTGGCTAGATCCTGCTGGTGCAAACCATCCCTGAACCATAAAACGTCCACCTCCAAACTTGGTATTAGGTTATTTTACTGGAATGCTGTGTTTGGTTTACGCCAAACATGTAATCTGTTCTGGTGTTCAAATAATTTAGTTTTAGACTCATCTGTCCACTGGTTCCATAAGTCCTGGTCTTTGTCTATGTTCTTTCTCGCAAACTTCAGTCTGGCCTTGATATTCCTCTTAAAGAGCAAATGTTTCCTCATAGCACACCTCCCGTTAAAAGTAAATTTGTGCTGTCTCTTTATAATTGTACAGCAATGCACTTTGACATGCAGAGTAGCAAGACCTTGCTGCAGGTTCCATGATGACATTTTAGGGTTTTGTGAAGACTTCTTTTAGCAGCTTGCGGTCTGCTTTTAGGGTGAACTTTCTTGGATGGCCAGACCTGAGCACGTTGGCAATTGTTTTGAAAGTCCTCCACTTGTAGACCATAATCTGGACAGTGGAATGGCTCATTTTAAATTCTTTTGAGACCTTCTTCTCTTGAAGGCCACAAACAGCCTTTTTCAGCTCAACATGGGGTTCAATCTCACCTCATCAGTCAGGAGCACATCAAACTAAAACCGTATAGACACTTTCAATTCTTATTGGCCAATCACTGACCAATGTTACCACCTCCATGTAGTATGAGGGTCAATAGATAACGAATACTATAAGCAGATTGTGTAGGTGCACCCTCATACTACATAGAGTTGGTAAAATTGGTCAGTGATTGGCCAACCATACCAGGCCTAAACATATGAGGTTTAAATAGGGCAAACCTCCTTCAAAATTCTAAGCCATTTTAATTGGGAATAAATGTGGGGGTGACCTGATTTATTCCTTACCAGAAATTACATTTTTGCAGAATGACATTTCACACAAGATTTGTTTAAGTACTTTCTTCAGTTGTAACCATTTAATTCTATTGCTTTATCAGCACTGTGAAAATTGAGATTGTCCAAGAATGTAACAAAAAAAAACAAAAAAAAACAGGCTTTTACTATGGTTTTTTTTTTTATTATATTTTTTTCACATGACTAAATATGCATGTGCTTGCAGGTATTTTTTCCTTCTAATGGTGCAGGCATGAAACATTTGACAGCCGATATGGTTCTGTCTGGTTTCAGCCATCAGTATGTAGATATCCTCACCTTTTTTACCCAAATTAACCACTTGAGGACCTAGGGCTTTCTACCCCTTAAGGACCGGCCACTTTTTTTCCATTCAGACCACTGCAGCTTTCACGGTTTATTGCTCGCTCATACAACCTACCACCTAAATGAATTTTGGCTCCTTTTCTTGTCACTAATAAAGCTTTCTTTTGGTGCTATTTAATTGCTCCTGCGATTTTTACTTTTTATTATATTCAGCAAAAAAGACATGAATTTTGGCAAAAAAATGATTTTTTTAACTTTCTGTGCTGACAGTTTTCAAATAAAGTAAAATTTCTGTATACATGCAGCGCGAAAAATGTGGACAAACATGTTTTTGATAAATAAAAACCCATTCAGCGTATATTTATTGGTTTGGGTAAAAGTTATGGCGTTTACAAACTATGGTGCAAAAAGTGAATTTTCCCATTTTCAAGCATCTATGACTTTTCTGACCCCCTGTCATGTTTCATGAGGGGCTAGAATTCCAGGATAGTATAAATACCCCCCAAATGACCCCATTTTGGAAAGAAGACATCCCAAAGTATTCACTGAGAGGCATAGTGAGTTCATAGAAGATATTATTTTTTGTCACAAGTAAGCGGAAAATGACACTTTGTGAGAAAAAAAAAAAAAGTTTCCATTTCTTCTAACTTGCACCAAAAAAAAATGAAATCTGCCACAGACTCACCATACCCCTCTCTGAATACCTTGAAGGGTCTACTTTCCAAAATGGGGTCATTTGTGGGGTGTGTTTACTGTCCTGACATTTTGGGGGGTGCTAAATTGTAAGCACCCCTGTAAAGCCTAAAGGTGCTCATTGGACTTTGGACCCCTTAGCGCAGTTAGGCTGCAAAAAAGTGCCACACATGTGGTATTGCCGTACTCAGGAGAAGTAGTATAATGTGTTTTGGGGTGTATTTTTACACATACCCATGCTGGGTGGGAGAAATATCTCTGTAAATGACAATTTGTTAATTTTTTTTACACACAATTGTCCATTTACAGAGATCTTTCTCCCACTCAGCATGGGTATGTGTAAAAATACACCCCAAAACACATTATACTACTTCTCCTGAGTACGGCGATACCACATGTGTGGCACTTTTTTGCACCCTAACTGCGCTAAAGGGCCCAAAGTCCAATGAGTACCTTTAGGATTTCACAGGTCATTTTGAGAAATTTCGTTTCAAGACTACTCCTCACGGTTTAGGGCCCCTAAAATGCCAGGGCAGTATAGGAACCCCACAAATGACCCCATTTTAGAAAGAAGACACCCCAAGGTATTCCGTTAGGAGTATGGTGAGTTCATAGAAGATTTTTTTTTTTGTCAAAAGTTAGCGGAAAATTGATTTTTATTGTTTTTTTCACAAAGTGTAATTTTCCACTAACTTGTGACAAAAAATAAAATCTTCTATGAACTCACCATACTCCTAACGGAATACCTTGGGGTGTCTTCTTTCTAAAATGGGGTCATTTGTGGGGTTCCTATACTGTCCTGGCATTTTACGGGCCCTAAACCGTGAGGAGTAGTCTGGAAACGAAATTCCGCAAAATGACCTGTGAAATCCTAAAGGTACTCATTGGACTTTGGGCCCTTTAGCGCAGTTAGGGTGCAAAAAAGTGCCACACATGTGGTATCGCCGTACTCGGGAGAAGTAGTACAATGTGTTTTGGGGTGTATTTTTACACATACCCATGCTGGGTGGGAGAAATAACTCTGTAAATGGACAATTGTGTGTAAAAAAATCAAAAGATTGTCATTTACAGAGGTATTTCTCCCACCCAGCATGGGTATGTGTAAAAATACACCCCAAAACACATTGTACTACTTCTCCCGAGTACGGCAATACCACATGTGTGGCACTTTTTTGCACCCTAACTGCGCTAAAGGGCCCAAAGTCCAATGAGTACCTTTAGGATTTCACAGGTCATTTTGCGGAATTTGATTTCCAGACTACTCCTCACGGTTTAGGGCCCCTAAAATGCCAGGGCAGTATAGGAACCCCACAAATGACCCCATTTTAGAAAGAAGACACCCCAAGGTATTCCGTTAGGAGTATGGTGAGTTCATAGAAGATTTTTTTTTTGTCAAAAGTTAGCGGAAAATTGATTTTTATTGTTTTTTCACAAAGTGTCATTTTCCACTAACTTGTGACAAAAAATAAAATCTTCTATGAACTCACCATACTCCTAACGGAATACCTTGGGGTGTCTTCTTTCTAAAATGGGGTCACTTGTGGGGTTCCTATACTGCCCTGGCACTTTAGGGGCCCTAAACCGTGAGGAGTAGTCTGGAAATCAAATTCCGCAAAATGACCTGTGAAAACCTAAAGGTACTTATTGGACTTTGGGCCCTTTAGCGCAGTTAGGGTGCAAAAAAGTGCCACACATGTGGTATCGCCGTACTCGGGAGAAGTAGTACAATGTGTTTTGGGGTGTATTTTTACACATACCCATGCTGGGTGGGAGAAATAACTCTGTAAATGGACAATTGTGTGTAAAAAAATCAAAAGATTGTCATTTACAGAGGTATTTCTCCCACCCAGCATGGGTATGTGTAAAAATACACCCCGAAACACATTATACTACTCCTCCCGAGTACGGCGGTACCACATGTGTGGCACTTTTTTGCACCCTAACTGCGCTAAGGGGCCCAGAGTCCAATGAGTACCTTTAGGCTTTACAGGGGTGCTCACAATTTAGCACCCTGCCCACTTGCCAGGACAGTTAACAAACCCCACAAATGACCCCATTTTGGAAAGAATACACAACAAGGTATTCCATGAGGGTAATGGTAAGGTCATTGAAAATTTTATTTTTTGTCACAAGTAAACGGAAAATGACACTTTGTTAAAAAAAAAATAAAAAAAAAATTCTGCTAACTTGTGACAAAAACTAAAATCTTTTATGAACTCACCGTGCACCTCACATAATACTTTAGGGTGTCCTCTTTCCAAAATGGGGTCATTTGTGGAGTCTGTCCTGGCATTTTAGGGTCTCTGCAATCATTACATGTATGGCCAGTATTAGGAGTTTCTGCTATACTCCTTATATTGGGTATACAAGTAATGCACTCTGGGCTGAAAGGAAAAATGAACGGCAAACATACCTTGCTCCACATCAATGGCAGATCTTCCTCCACATCAATGGCAGTGATAACCTCAGGAGAGAGACACCCCATGCCACCCTGCACTCAGGGTGAGCCACCAACTTATGTGACTGGGCCTCAGAACTTTAGTATACAGCATTATGCCTGTAGGATACAGCAATATGCCTGCCAATAGAGATGACTCTGTGTGGCATTAAAGCATCATCATAGGCCCAAATCACATATAAACCGGGGGTGTCCACACTCAAGGGAAATTCAAACATGCCGTCTTATATCGCCAACCCAGGACAGATCAGCAATATCAAGCATGGAAACCGATCCTTCTTGCCACTTTTATGCTTACCCGTTTGGTTTTCAAGCTTACCTCTCCTCTCCCTGCGACAATGTGCGAAAGACCACTGAGTGTGTGCCTACTCCTGTGTCTGGAGTTCCCTAGGTTCTAATAGTGTACCTGCTCGTGGTACCTCTCAAAACACGGCCCTACGCATAGGCCAGGCTGGTCAGGACAGCGGGGACAATAAAAATTGGTGTCATTCCTTCTTCCAGTCCTGCTGCAGACACGACAACGTTTTCTTCGGATGCGTTGACCTGGGGCACACGGAATCTGATAGGCGTAATGCCTACCATGCAGTCGGCTAGTTGCATCTGGGGGGGGGGGCCTGGCACCTCCTGGATACAGGATGTCCAGAATGATCTGTTCCTGAAATTGGAGGAAAGATCCAGTTCTCCCAGCCTTACTGTAGAGAACAAAGCTGTTGTAAACTGCCAATTGAATCAGATAAAAAGACACTTTCTTATACCAGCGTCTTGTTTTCCGGGTAATTAAATAGGGCGCTAACCTCTGGTCATTGAAGTCCACCCCTCCCATGTTGACATTATATTCGTGGACGACAAGGGGCTTTACAATGACCTTAGTTGCCCGTTGAATTTGGACTGTCGTGTCTGTGTGAATGGTGGACAGAAAGTAAACGTCCCTCTTGTCCCTCCATTTCACCGCGAGCAGGTCTTCAGTACGCAAGGCGGCCCTCTGCCCCCGTTCAAGTCTGGTGGTAACGAGCCGTTGGGGGAAGCCCTGGCGACTAGGCCGCGCAGTGCCACAGCATCGGATTCCTTCTAACTTTAAGTGCTGAAAGAGGGCCACACTTGTGTAATAATTGTCCACAAAAAGATGGTACCCCTTCCGGAACAAGGGTGACACCAAGTCCCACACAACCTTTCCACTGCTCCCCAGGTAGTCAGGGCATCCGACCGGCTCCAATTTTGAGTCTTTTCCCTCATAGACCCTAAAACGACATGTATAGCCTGTGGCCCTTTCACAGAGCTTATACAGTTTCACCCCATACCGGGCGCGCTTGCTTGGGATGTACTGTTTGATGCCAAGGCGCCCGGTAAAGCGTAAGAGGGACTCGTCTACGCAGATGTTTTGTTCAGGGATATAAGCATCTGCAAATGTTGAGGACAGGTGGTCTATGAGGGGCCGAATTTTGTGGAGCCGGTCATAAGCAGGGTCTCCCCTTTCATGACAGGTTTCGTCGTCGTTGAAGTGCAGGAAGCGCAGGATGGACTCAAATCGTGTCCTGGACATGGCAGCAGGGTACAAGGGAACATGATTTACTGGGTTCGTAGACCAATACGCCCGCAATACATTCTGTTTCATTAGTCCCAAGTGAAGGATAAGGGCCAAAAAGATTTTAATGTCGGAAACTTGGACTGGTTTCCACCCGAAAGACTGGGCATACATGCTCTCCGGGTGCTCGGTGATGAATTGTGTGGCTTTACGGTTGGTCTCAACCACAATTAAGTCCAAGAGAACCTGGGTGATGAACAGCTGCAAAAAGTCTAGGGCCGTTCCTAGATGAGCTGTCGCCACCTGGACTCCAGACTGGGCAGTGAAAGGGGGCACTACGGGTGCGGCGGAATCAGGGGATTGCCAATCTGGTTGTGCCAGCACCTCTGGGAGTCTATGGGTACTACGGGCCCGTCTTCTTCTTGGTGGCTGCGACGGGGGTACTACTGCACTTGCCACCGTACCAGTTTCGACTTCCATGCTGACGCTCACCACTTCGCCAGGGTCTACAGAAGTACTGGTACCAAGTCCAGGAGATGCTGCGCTGCTGGTGCCTGCCTCACCAAGAAAACTATCAACAGCGCTAGCACCACCCTGCTGCCCTTGAGGCGGATCCTGCGCCACCTGCGGTCTAACGACTTGGGGTCTGGTACGCCTGGCTCTAGCCGGGACCATAGCCTCGTCATCACTATCGGTCAGGGAACCACTGCTTTCTACAGGTTGAAATTCTGACCCGGAAGATTCGACGGATGATTCTTCCCAAAAGAACTCATCCGACTGGTCCATGTACCTGTATACCTCGTCATCGGAAAGCCCCCTTCTTGCCATTGTGGATTGCTAAATTTATGGGGTTTTCCTCCGAGACTACCCAGAAAAAAAGAGCACCTACCTAGCAAAAAGGGAGTATTTGAGAGGTATTGGGGTTGGTGGGAAGTGGGGTCTCAGAGGCAATCAAACAATCACGGGACAATCAAATACAATTACAGCACAATCGACTCCAATCACAGCACAAGCAAATCTGATGCACTCGGAAGGTGGTGGTTGGGTGTGGTGGGGGGGGGGGGAGGGGAGGGTTGGTGTGGTGGGGGGGTGGGTTGGGTGTGGTGGGGGGGAGGGTTGGGTGTGGTGGGGGGGAGGGTGGGGTTGGGTGTGGTGGGGGGGAGGGTTGGGTGTGGTGGGGGGGGAGGGTGGGGTTGGGTGTGGTGGGGGGGGAGGGGGGGGTTGGGTGTGGCGGGAAGTGGGGTCTCAGAGGCAATCAAACAATCACGGGACAATCGAAGCCGATCACGGGACAATCAAATACAATCGCAGCACAATCGAATACAAGCGCAGCACAATCAAATCTGATGCACTCGGAAGGTGATGGGGGGTGGTGGTGGGGTGGGGGTTGGTGGGAAGTGGGGTCTCAGAGGCAATCAAACAATCACGGGACAATCGAAGCCAATCACGGGACAATCAAATACAATCGCAGCACAATCGAATACAAGCGCAGCACAATCAAATCTGATGCACTCGGAAGGTGATGGGGGGTGGTGGTGGGGTGGGGGTTGGTGGGAAGTGGGGTCTCAGAGGCAATCAAACAATCACGGGACAATCGAAGCCGATCACGGGACAATCAAATAGAATCGCAGCACAATCGAATACAAGCGCAGCACAATCAAATCTGATGCACTCGGAAGGTGATGGGGGGTGGTGGTGGGGTGGGGGTTGGTGGGAAGTGGGGTCTCAGAGGCAATCAAACAATCACGGGACAATCGAAGCCAATCACGGGACAATCAAATACAATCGCAGCACAATCGAATACAAGCGCAGCACAATCAAATCTGATGCACTCGGAAGGTGATGGGGGGTGGTGGTGGGGTGGGGGTTGGTGGGAAGTGGGGTCTCAGAGGCAATCAAACAATCACGGGACAATCGAAGCAGATCACGGGACAATCAAATACAATCGCAGCACAATCGAATACAAGCGCAGCACAATCGAATACAAGCGCAGCACAGTCAAATACAATGCACTTGGACGGTGATTGGGGGGGGGGTCTGAGGGCGATTTGAGGGGGTGGGGGGTTGATCAGGAGCCCGCACGGGGCAGACTGAGTCCTGATCTGATAAGAGGCAGACACAGGGGGTTACTGATCGCAGATCAGTTAGTGATCGCTGGGGAGGACAGATGTAAACAAAGAGCAGGGGATGTAATCAGGAGGGGGGTATGAGGGCAATCGAGGGCCTGGGCAGGTGATCGGTTACCCCCGCGGGGCAGTTAGGGTCTGCTCTGATGGGTGGGGGTGCTGAGGGGTGATGGACAGGTGATAGACAGGTGATCAGAGGGGGATCAGGGGGTAAGGTAGCTGTATACAGATGTATACAGTATACAGGGGGGTAGTCTGGGATGGGGTCTGGGGGTGATCTAAAGGTAGGGGGGGGATCAGGGGTGACTAGGAGGCAGTTAGGGACCTAAACTAAGGGGCAGCGTCGCTAGTTAGTGGCAGGTGGGGGGGTGGGGGTTTTGCAGGGGTGCAAGGGTGCTAGGCAGGGGTCTGCTGGGGTGATCAGGGGGGGTATGAGGCCTGGGGTGGGTGATCAGGTAGGCTGAGGGCAAAAACAACAGTGTGCTGAGTTACTTACGAAGTGCTTCCTCCTCGCTAGTGGTCTCTGCAACAATGAGACCACGAGGCGAGGAGGAAGCACGTATAAGGCACTTTGTTTACCTAACAAAGTGCCTTATACATCCTGATTGGTTGCTTTTACGGATTCCTCCGCTCGCCGGCTCTGCTAAGTGGCCGGCGAGCAGAGGCAAAATGCCGGGCTTCCGACTCCCGGCGGAGGATCGCGTCACTGATGACGCGATCGCTCCGCCCATGCCCCTACAAGGACCGCCGCCAATTGTCAATACGGCGGTCCTTGCGGGGTGCACTTCCCGGCCGCCAATTGTACATACGGCGGTCGGGAAGTGGTTAATGCAGGTGACAAGCAATGGGTAAGGCCAGATATTTTCAGTCAATGCCTTTATCCCTGAGCACTCCCTACCTTTCTTTTCACTTCCCACTTTAAGGACAGTATATGACACATGACACATGAATTAAAGGATACCCGAAGAGGCATGTGACATGATGAGATAGACATGTGTATGTACAGTGTCTAGCACACAAATAACTATGCTGTGTTCCTTTTTTTCTTTCTCTTCCTGAAAGAGTTAAATATCAGGTATGTAAGTGGCTGACTCAGTCCTAACTCAGACAGGAAGTGACTACAGTGTGACCCTCACTGATAAGAAATTCCAACTATAAAACACTTTCCTAGCAGAAAATGGCTTTTGAGAGCAAGAAAGAGATAAAAAGGGGAATTTCTTATCAGCGAGGGTCACACTGTAGTCACTTCCTGTCTGAGTCAGTACTGAGTCAGCCACTAACATATCTGATATTTAACTCTTTCATGCAGAGAAAGAAAAAAAAGGAACACAGCATAGTTATTTGTGTGCTAGGCACTGTACATACACATGTCTATCTCATCATGTCACATATACTGGTAGGTGATCAGAGGCGCCAGCAGAATAAAATTAATATAAAATTGTTAAGAATTGCCAGGAGGGAAAGTGGTGGACTTCCCCTCAATAATTAGACACCAAGGTCTGTCATCGAATCAAAAGAATACATTTATTCAATAGTACCCCAAAATCTGCAACGCGTTTCGTGGGAGCAGACCCACTTCTTCAGGCAATAAAGCAGGGACAACAAACACAGCAATCAATGTGCAGTGAATTTAGCACCTCTGTGAAGAAGTGGGTCTGCTCCCACGAAACGCGTTGCAGATTTTGGGGTACTATTGAATAAATGTATTCGTTTGATTCGATGACAGACCTTGGTGTCTAATTATTGAGGGGAAGTCCACCACTTTCCCTCCTGGCAATTCTTAACAATTTTATATTAATTTTATTCTGCTGGCGCCTCTGATCACCTACCAGTATACTTGAGTCCACCCCAGGTGGAGGGGTGACCCTACCCCATTTTTTCTGATCTACAGAGAGCGACTTCTTAATCCTGAGTGAGGACAGGTCTAATCTCCTCACCTGCCCCTACAGTGGTTGCCTGAGCGGTAACCCATGTTTGTGAGTATAACCATCTCACCTATTCATTTCCCTTCGTATCTCTGACATACTACACCATATTGGGCTCTCGATTTCTCTCTTTTTTACAGTTCATCATGTCACATGAACAATTATGTGGGCACCACATGACACCATGATGATGATGGGAATAGGGATAGCACTATACGGCCTCTTTTCCACGGGCAGTTGATAGGCAGTGAAACGCCTCTCAAACTCTCACAACTGCTAGCTGCTGCCTGGTAACTGCTCATTGATGCCTGGTAACTGCTCACTGCTGCCTGGTAACTGCTTGCTGAGCACACAGTTCAACTGTCCGTGGAAAAGAGGTCTAACAGAGGGAGCACTAATCGGTATGACGATGAAGGCGCAAATTCTACTATAGCAAGATGTACAATTTACAATATAATCTTGCTATATTGGCTATAGTAAAACTTTGGGTATAGTAAACTAAATGTCCAGGTCCAGCTAAGCACCTTTAAAAATGTATTGGAATATATTGTTCCTCTGTTCATCCAGCCAGGTCCGGTATGCTGGCTCCTCTGCTAGCGACAGATACAAGCTTCAGAGGGTCATCAGAGCAGCGGAGAGGATCATTGAGAAACCCCTTCCCCAACTAGATTTCCTCCACATCTCCACACTGCACTCCAGAACATAGGGATTTGCCAACGACCCCCAGCACCAAGGCTATAGTTTTTTTAGTTGGCTCCCATCAAGCTGGAGGTTTTGGGCCATCTTCACCAGGATCTCAATGCACAGAAACACTTTTTTCCCCTCCGCTGCCAAACTCTTTGACTCCCTCCAGCGTTCACACCCCCCCCCCACCACCACCCCCGTGGCCACAACTGCTGATTCCTGATTGATGTGACTGATAAACCATTTATTGGTTTAATGTCTCTTTCTTATACTGCCACTTTGTTGTTTATTGTGTACTGTCTTACCTCCCACTTATGAGTCCTGTATGGTCAAAACCCATTCCGTAAATAAAACTGATTCTGAGTAACGCCTGATGTAGTAAACACAGATATATTAGAACTTCGGTTATAGTAAACTTGTTTTTTGACCCCTTTGCGGTGTTCTGTATCTGGCTATAGTGGAAAGTGGGTGGGCAGACGCGTCATACGTTAGTCAGAGATCCATGACCCATGGTCGATGGGTGGGCTGGCAGCCACTTGTAGCGTGATCCCTATCTGCACACTACTCTGTGCCTGCATGGATTACCTCAAAAGCACCAGCCTATGCATGGGCCAAAGACCACAAGCTGCATCAACTGGTGGGTCCTCTGCTTCCTGTGTAAGCTGGTGCCTGATATTCCATATGTAGGGAATTACCTATCATCTGTGACTTGCTGGTGCATGGCTGCAATGCTACAGTATTATCCAGATTGCACAGAGATGTGGACAGAGGAGCACGCTATAAATACTGTACCTGTATTAACTGGTTTGGTCTATATTTCCTGTGCAAGCTGTTGCGTGATTATTGCATGCAAATCCCTGCATATTAGGCTCTGTTCATTTTGCGCTAGCTTAGATGATGTCTGTGCTCGCTTGCTGAAGCATTGAAAAGAAAAATTGACTGAATTAAGATACATTACTATAGTATACTTTATGTGCTTGGGCATGAGAATTTATGATATAGTAGACTTCTGATATAGTAAACCACTTTGCCCGGTCCCTTGGAGTTTACACTAAATGAATTCTACTGTAGTAGATGTTTGGTCTCCTAAATATTAGTGTATGCTATGTAACATTATACCCCTCTTTCTACAATGGGATAGTCTGCCAAATAGGCGATGCAAGTCACACATTCAGCGGTGCCAGGTGTGTGCCAGGACCAGAGATAGATTAAGATGTAAAAGGGAACTAGGCAAGGTAGTAGATGTCGTGCCCCTTGTGGTCCTTTTGGTGAGCTGAAGTGAAGAGAGCGCAGTATGGATACAGAGGCGCCAAAAGGATAAAAGTATCCAAAAAGTTTAAATCATGAGGAGGCAGTGGTGGACTTACCTCCTCCAAGCAGACACAAAAACTGCTAATGTATCTGTCAAATACAACAAGTTTATTTACATACTCCGGGGGACAATGCAACACGTTTCGCAGGTTTGATCCTGCTTCATCAGACTATAATAACGGAGCAATAGCATAAGTGGTCAGTAGAAGAGCCAGGCTCAGACAGGTGCTTGGCTCCTCTACTGACCACCTATGCTATTGCTCAGCTGTTATTGCCTGATGAAGCTGGTTTAACACATGCGAAACGCATTGTATGTAAATAAACTTGTTGTATTTGACAAACACATTGGCAATTTTTGTGTCTGCTTGGAGGAAGCAAGTCCACCACTGCCTCCTCATGTTTTAAACTTTCTAGATACTTTTATCCTTTTGGTGCCTCTGTATCCATACTGCGCTATATCAAGACTAGTGTTGGGCGAACAGTGTTCGCCACTGTTCGGGTTCTGCAGAACATCACCCTGTTCGGGTGATGTTCGAGTTCGACCGAACACCTGATGGTGTTCGGCCAAACCGTTCGGCCATATGGCCGAACTAAGAGCGCATGGCCAAACATTCGGCTAGCGCTGTGATTGGCCGAACGGGTCACGTGGTTCGGACCCGAACGCGCTCTGATTGGCCGAACGGGTCACGTGGTTCGGGTGAATAAATACCCGATCCACGTCATTTCTCCGCCATTTGTCTGTGGGTTTAGCTTTGGGTAGGCAGGCAGGGTAGTTCTCTCTCCAGCCAGGCTAGCCAGGGTCCCCCCAGTCATTGTGTCGCTGCTGGGAACAGTAGTACACCGCTCACCCACACTATATAGCATTGTGTTTACTGCCACTCTGTGTACACAGCTCACCCACCACTGTATAGCATTGTGTTTACTGCCACTCTGTGTCTCTGCTGGGAACAGTAGTACACCGCTCACCCGCCACTGTATAGCATTGTGCTCTGTGTCGCTGCTGGGAATAGTAGTACACCGCTCACCCACCACTGTATAGCATTGTGCTCTGTGTCGCTGCTGGGAATAGTAGTACACCGCTCACCCACAACTGTATAGCATTGTGCTCTGTGTCGCTGCTGGGAACAGTAGTACACCGCTCACCCACCACTGTATAGCATTGTGCTCTGTGTCGCTGCTGGGAATAGTAGTACACCGCTCACCCACCACTGTATAGCATTGTGTTCTGTGTCGCTGCTGGAAATAGTAATACACCGCTCACCCACCACTGTATAGCATGTGCTCTGTGTCGCTGCTGGGAATAGTAGTACACCGCTCACCCACCACTATATAGCATTTCTGTACTGCCACTGTACTGCTGCCTGTCAGCGTGTACTTTAAGGATAAGTGAAATGAAGAAGAAATCCTGTGAAAGAGGGAGGGGCAAGGGAAGAGGTGTTTCCCCTGACGGTTCACGTACAGGCCACAGTGGAGCACCGAAGAAAACCCACTCAATACCGCCTATGTTGTCCAGGAAATCAACCCTCACAAATCCAAAAGAACAGGACCAGATAATTAATTGGATGGCCTCTCAAGCGTCCAGCAGTGGGTTAAGCAGCACCAGCACATCACGCACGAGGTCCGAGTCCTCAGCCGGTTACAACAAGGAGCCAGTGGGCACAAAGCTGACACAATCGGCAGCGACACCACGCACACAACTGCCAAATAACCAGTCCGAAGAATTTCCTCAGGACACAATGGGGTATTCGCAGGAGCTATTCCCAGCCCAACAAACTTCCACCTTTCAAAGGTCAATGGAACAGCCAGAAATGTTCACAACCATTTACTGTGGGAAATGCACCGCGCACTGAAATGCAAGGCGAGTCCGAGGACTTTGAAACCCAAATCCCAGAGCAAGTTGGGCAGGAGGGGTTTCAATTGCAGGAGGTTGGCCGAGAAGATCTGGAAGACGACGTTGGAGTGAGCTGCGCAGAGGTTGTTCTGGGGAGCTCTACTCCACGGTGGCGGCCCACAATCACATATGACGAGTTTGAGGAGATGGAAGAGGAGGGTTTGGACAATGTGGACACAGACCCAGATTTTGTATGTGAAGGAGAACATCACCGTCTTAGCAGCACAGATGAGTCTGTTGAAGAACCCACTGCAGCACGAGTTCGCCTTGTGCCACAAGGTAGGCGGCGCGAAATTTCAGGCACCACAAGCGTGGAAGTTCAAGTGAGACGCAAAAGAGGCGCAAACAGAAATCGCCAGCAAGGCAGGTGCTCCAAAGTCTGGCCTTTCTTTGAAGACTGCAGTGAGGATGGTACCATGGTGATTTGCAAGGTGTGCAAGACCCGCCTGAGCAGGGGAAAAAATATTAACAACCTCTCCACCACCAGCATGACCCGCCACATGGTATCCAAACATCCCACTCTGTGGGCAAACGCGGCAGGACAGGGTACCAGCAACACTGCCTCCCTTGGGGTCACCAGACTCACCACCAGACCCTCCTCAGCAGCAGCAGTAGCCCAGCCATTGCGTGGTTCACAACAACATTCACAAACATCAGACGATGCTGACACTGTCACTTTCCGGAATAGTGCTCTTGAGGTCTCCCAGTCTTCATCAAACACAACAACCAACAGCCCTTCAGTGTGCAGCCCTACGGTTCAGTTGTCTGTCTCAGAGATGTTTGAGCGCAAGAGGAAATTGCCAGCAAATGACCCCCGGGCCGTGGCACTAACAGCCAGCATAGCCAAGCTTCTGGCCTGCGAAATGCTGCCATATCGAGTGGTGGAGACAAACAGCTTCAAGGGCATGATGTCAGTGGCCATCCCACGTTACGTGGTTCCCAGCCGCTACCACTTTGCGCGCTCTGCAGTGCCTGAGTTGCATGAGCACGTGGTCAGCAAAATAACCCAAAGCTTGAAGAATGCCGTTGCCTGCAAGGTTCACCCAGGGCCGGATTACCGACCAGGCAACAAAAGCAGTCGCTTGGGGCCCCATTCAGAGTCAAAGGGGCCCCATTAGCACATAAACCAGCCCTTGCCATCCTGTCAGCGGTGGCTGGATGGTATAATGGTTAAAGGGACTCTGAGCAGTGCAGTAGCTATGGAAAGATTCATATCATTTTAAAGCTCTCTTTCTCCTCTTTCCAATGATATATAAACAGCTGCTCTATGCCTTTTAGTTTTCGATATTTTCGCGATTGAAATCGCGGCCACAGGACGACTTTTCTCCAAAGTCAGCGGTGGCTGGATGGTATAATGGTTAAAGGGACTCTGAGCAGTGCAGTAACTATGGAAAGATTCATATCATTTTAAAGCTCTTTTTCTCCTCTTTCCCATGATATATAAACAGCTGCTCTATGCCTTTTAGTTTTCGATATTTTCGCGATCGAAATCGCGGCCACAGGACAACTTTTCTCCAAAGTCAGCGGTGGCTGGATGGTATAATGGTTAAAGGGACTCTGAGCAGTGCAGTAACTATGGAAAGATGCATATCATTTTAAAGCTCTTTTTCTCCTCTTTCCAATGATATATAAACGGCTGCTCTATGCCTTTTAGTTTTTTATATTTTCACGATCGAAATCACGGCCACAGGACGACTTTTCTCCAAAGTTGGCAGCTCGATTCAGCACAATGCAATGAAATATAAGGAACCCAGGGGGATATAATTACAAACATCATGCTGGTAGGTGTGAGGATGTAATGAATTAGTTGTGGGTATACTTAAAGGCATATCCACAGGCACTGCTTGGAGTCCCTTTAAGGGCTCTGCCGCTGACACAGGAGACCAGGGTTCGAATCTCAGCTCTGCCTGTTCAGTAAGCCAGCACCTATTTAGTAGGAGACCGTAGGCAAGTCTCTCTAACACTGCTACTGCCTATAGGGCGCGTCCTAGTGGCTGCAGCTCTGGCGCTTTGAGTCCACCAGGAGAAAAGCGCGATATAAATGTTATTTGTCTTGTCTTGTCAAATGATGCCGTGCGCTGCTGATTGTCTTCAGAGCCAGGCTCTCCTCCTAGGTCCCCCTCCTGCTACTGTGCGCTCTGCCGCTGCCCACTCCACCCTCCCTTCCCACAGAGAACCACAGCTGCAGCAAGAATGAGCATAGCAGCAGATGGCAAACGCTCACTCACCTATCCATGATCCAAGCAATAGAGATCCCGTCATCTGAAACCCATCTGTCTCTTCTACAGTGCAGCCGCTCGCTCTGAACTTCCTGATTCTCAGATCAGACATGAAGTAGGAAGTAGTAATAGTAGTAGTAACAGAGCGGCAGCACTCTAGAGGAAACAGATGGGCTCCGGATGACGGGACCTCTATTGCTTGGATCGCAATAGGTGAATGTGATTCATCTGGTGCTGTCATTCTCCCCCACTGCGGTTGCCTTCTCTGCTGGACTATCGTATTCACTGGGATGGAGGCTGCATGGTGGCTGTCTAGTTTAGGAGGAAATTGGTTGTTCGGTGGTGGGAGTGGTTATGTAATTCTGTCTGGGGAATGGCTTCCGGTTTGGCGGTGTCCAGAGCTTTCTGCTATTGCCAGGCTGGAGATGCAGGGGGAAAGTGCTGCTGCTGTGATATCTGGCGCCCTCTTCACAGGGGTGCCCCAGCCCCTGAGTGCAAATGTCCCAGCCATTCATCTCTCACTCTGCATTTTGCTGCTGCTATTCCCTGCATTGTGCACCCACAGAGGAAAGCGTGCTGTTGCCCATAGCAACCAGTAGCTCGGCTGCCCGGTGTGTGCGACATATTGCTGTGCAGCTGCATCTTCTGATTCTATTACGACATGATGGGGGGGCCCAAATCAGTTACTTTGCTTAGGGCCCCATTTAGCCTTAATCCGGCTCTGGGTTCACCTCACCACTGACACCTGGACGAGTGCGTTCGGCCAGGGTCGATACATCTCCCTTACCGCGCACTGGGTGAACCTTGTGGAGCCTGGCAGCGATTCCCTGCGCCGCCCTCCTCCTGTTCCATCACGTGTGCTGCTGCTGGGTTAGCGTTACCGGTCCCTTTTCCTGGAACCTCTTATCCAGGGCCGGGCCGAGGCATAGGCTGGAGAGGCTCCAGCCTCAGGGCGCAGTGTAGGAAGGGGCGCACAATTCATTCAGCTATCATTCTTAATTGTGTTTGAAGCAGAAAGAAATAAGAAAAGGGGATACATAGCAGTGACTGCAAGCCAGATAACTAGATATTAAGGTGTTGGGGAGGTTGTGGGCCCTGTGGCACCTCTTAGCCTAATAGCAATCAGTGTGTGACGGCTGGGGTGGCAGGGATGGAGGGGCGCACTTTGGTGTCTCAGCCTTGGGTGCTGGAGGACCTTGTCCCGCCTCTGCTCTTATCTGTATTACATTTATGACTGCATGGCGACAAAAAGCATGTTACCTGTGCAAAGAAAAATGACATTTTCCGCATTTAAAAGACATTTTTTTCCTTTGAAACTTTACAATCAATTTTCTCAAAACCTATAAGCTCTTTTTCAAATATTTTTTTTCCTCTTGTACCCACTCCCAAGGTGCACATACCCTGCAAATTTGGGGTATGTAGCATGTAAGGAAGCTTTACAAAGCACGAAAGTTATTTCAACTACCAGTACATACTAGACTATATTTGGCTCTTGGTGTCCCTACTCTGTGAAGTGAAGAGAGGTCAGAGAAGATGGCAGTTGGGCCCTTTGACACCCACTAGGCCCCAGGCACCTGTCTAGGTTGCCTGGTGGGTGATCCTGCTCTGGCCAGGACCCTATCTGAACAAAGGACTGTCCGAGAGTAAAAAGGATTGTATAATATTTGTTACAAACAGGGTCTCCCCATAGGTAACATCCTACAGCATGCAGCAATCAAAAGAATGTGATTTAAATCCTATGGAAATTCTGATATCATTCTCATGTAGTCTATAGGGAGGTTGGTTGGCTTTCTGTCATTCCTATGTACTGTATGCTAATGCAGCTATGTCAGCACCATTAGAGACTGCAGGGGAAGCTTGTGTGCTTAGCGAGAATGTGACTCCCCCCCTCTCTCTGCACCCTGCGCTAACATCCTGACATCTATACAGTGCGAATTCTCTTACTTATAGTATGTAAGGCTGGCTGCCTCCCATTATCCTGCTACAGCTTTCCGTTCCATTAGTCCCTAATGACAAATCTCTCTGTACAGATCCACTAAAAATACAGCAGATATGCCTACAACGTGTGGGCAAGCTTTCGGCAGGCCTGTTCGTTTCAGTCAATCAGCTGTCAGATTGCATCTCCTAACCTGCCCAGGAAAAATGACAGCTGGGTTCTGATTGGCAGTCGTCAGCAAGATGCTCTTTGTTTTTTAAGTCACTCTCCTCACAAATTGTTTATTTTACTTTTCATGTGTGGCTTTCATGCAAGACATACAAATATTTTTAACTTCAGGAATCTTGCAGTTTTACATAACCGGGGCTTTGCTTGAAGACTGGTGACCCAGGATTCTGTCCTCAGAGTTACATTAAGTAAATGAGGCTGCCACCCAGGGGCCAACAGTATAATTAACCTCCTAAAAACCAGGAGGAGTATGAAACACTTCGCATCCAGACCTTGTTTCCCACTTATGGACCAGAGTAGTTTTGACAGTTTAGCTATGTCCTTATTTAATCAGCAATAACTTTATCCCTACTTATGACACAGAAATCAAATATATATTGGTTTTTTTTTCCAAGACAAACTAGGCTTTCATTGTATGCCATTTTTACCCTCAAACAATTTTGTTTTCTATGAATTTTAATGGGAAAACAAGAAAAAAATTGAAAAAACACCTTATTTCTCAGTTTCACCAATTCCAGTTTAAAAATAAAAAGTGCTACTGTAGATAAAAAAAAACACATTTTGTTTGGCTAGTCTTACTGCTTATCACAAAATTTAGATTATGTTCCTGTCACAATTTATGGTG
This sequence comes from Hyperolius riggenbachi, assembly GCF_040937935.1. NCBI lineage: Eukaryota > Metazoa > Chordata > Amphibia > Anura > Hyperoliidae > Hyperolius > Hyperolius riggenbachi. The sequence goes on from NC_090651.1 coordinate 319,065,143, forward strand.
AAGATAGTTGATTCTGAAATAACGCTACAGAGTGTATTTTTCACTATGAACTGAGAAACTAAAAGTATTTTTAATGGTAAAAATCAACCTCATTAGCTCAGGTAACATATATTCCCATTCACCAATTAGTGCTGCATTAGATAGTGCAAGAAATGTGCACAGGATCAAGCCCAATCCTGCACAGCACTGCTTCTGCTACAAGAGGTATATCTACTGTACGTCCTTGTCAGTGGCGGCTCCAGGAATTTTTTTTAGGGGGTGCTATGCAGGTGCTGGACAAATTTCCGGGGGAGCTGACGACCTGCGGCGCGTGAAGCGTGGCAAAAAATGGGTGTGGCTACAACCTGCGGCGCGCGAAGCGTGGCGCGGCGAAAAAAATGGGCGTGGTGGTCATGACCGGATGAGGGCGGGGCTAACTGTAATTTAAAGTGAACCCAGGGTGAGAGTGATATGGTGGCTGCCATATTTATTTCCTTTTAAACAATTCTAGTTGTGTGGCAGCCCTGCTGATCTATTGGCTGCAGTAGTGAACTGAATTACACCAGAAACAAGCATGCAGCTAATCTTGTCAGTTCTGACAATATTGTCAGAAACCCCTGACCTGCTGCATGCTTGTTCAGGGTCTATGGTTGAAAGAATTAGAGGCAGAGGACCAACACGGCAGCCAGTGTTACTTAAAAGGAGATAAATATGGCAGCCTTAATATTATTCTCACCTCGGGTTCCCTTTAAAAGTGCAACGCAAAGACAGAGGGCCCAAGTTTTGGTGACCCTTTCCCCAGAAAATTCACATAATTGTGCAGGTTTTCTCAAGAAAATACACGTAATGTGAGCAGATTTGAACAAAAAACACGTTCAATGACCCCAATATGCACAATCGTTATCAGATTCAATTCAATTCACTTTATTGTCATTGTGTAACGCAACGAAATTACTTTTCATGACAGCCCCACGGTGCATATAGGGAACATAGTGATAGTAACAAGGAAGAGAAGAAATTATACACATATGCCAGGTATTACAGATATTTAAACAATTTGTACACAGTGTTAATTATTTCAGAGAGGATTCAGAGTTCATCAAGTTTATGGCAGATGGGAAAAAGCTGTCTTTCAGTCTGTTTGTGTGTGTGCGGATTGATCTAAAACGTTTACCTGATGGAAGGAGCTGAAACAAGGCATTTCCAGGGTGACCCCAATATGCACAATCATTATCAGATATGACACCAATATGCACAATCATTATCAGATATGACACCAATATGCACAATCGTTATCAGATATGACCCCAATATGCACAATCGTTATCAGATATGACCCCAATATGCACAATCATTATCAGATATGACCCCAATATGCACAATCGTTATCAGATATGACCCCAATATGCACAATCGTTATCAGATATGACCACAATATGCACAATCGTTATCAGATATGACCCCGATATGCACAATCGTTATCAGATATGACCCCAATATGCACAACCGTTATCAGATATGACCCCAATATGCACAACCGTTATCAGATATGACCCCAATATGCACAACCGTTATCAGATATGACCCCAATATGCACAACCGTTATCAGATATGACCCCAATATGCACAACCGTTATCAGATATGACCCCAATATGCACAACCGTTATCAGATATGACCCCAATATGCACAACCGTTATCAGATATGACCCCAATATGCACAACCGTTATCAGATATGACCCCAATATGCACAACCGTTATCAGATATGACCCCAATATGCACAATCCTTATCAGATCTGACCCCAAACAATATGCACAATGCTCAGCAGTTCTGACCACAATCAGCAGCACCACCTGAAAAAGAAAAGAAAAACCCATTTACTCACCTAGTCAGAAGACCCCCTATTCCAACCTCCTCCTCTTCCGACCTCCTTGTGGCGCGCAGCTCAGCTCCCACGATCCTCTTCCTTCCTGCAGCAGCCTGCATTACCCGGTGAGCAGGGCTACGGGAAAATGGCTGCCCGAAGCCCTGTACTGCAGACTCCAAGTCTGCAGAGCAAGGCTTCGGGCGGCTATCTTACCGTAGCCCTGCCTGCTGCTCCGGGCTGCCGCTGTGAACTGACTCGGCGTCTCTTAGACGCCTGAAGTCAGTTTATGCAGGGGCGTAGCAATAGGGGGTGCAGCGGTAGCGACCGCATCGGGGCCCTTGGGCCAGAGGGGCCCCGAAGGGCCCTCCCTCAACTACAGTATTAGCACTCTATTTGTCCTGTGCTCATAATAATCACTTTTATAGGTGCTATGGATAGCAGTAATCATTAACAAGCTGTTCCCCATCCCCTTCTTTCACCTCTGACACTGTAGTAGCCATTGGCAAGTTTTGGTGTGCCGTATCAGTTGTTATGTATAGAGTGCTAGGGGGGCCCCATTGTAAAACTTGCATCGGGGCCCACAGCTCCTTAGCTACGCCACTGAGTTTATGCCAGGGGGTGGTTTGGGGGTTCTTGGACAAATTTAGGGGGTGCTTGAGCACCCCCTGGGGCCGCAACTGGTCCTTGTGGCTTAGATGAAGTCACAGAGGACGTAGATATACTGTAGTGGTGGATAAGGTGGTTAATCAACTGTGAAGTTTCCTCAAGACTAGATGCTGCCCAGACTGAAGATTGTTCTTCACCAGCTTTAAAAGTTGGGAAAAGTTATAAGGTCTGTGTTCTGTCAAAATAGTCTACCTGTCAGATTGGGCTACCTTATACATTGGGATTAAGTTTAGTTAAAGAGTACCGGAAATGACAGATGACATGGTGAGATAAACATGTGTAAGTGCAGTCCCAAGCTTACACAAAACTAAACTGTGTATGTTTGTTTGTTTTTTCTCACTGTAAGGGTTAAGAATTCAGGCACGTTGAACATGAGTTGGACTGTAGTGTAGCTCTCACTGATACCTAATGTGCTCCCGGGCGCGTTCCCGCCACCGGCCATTAGCCCAGCGATCAATGAAAGGGATTATAGATCCTTTTCATTAATCGAATCCCCCCGCAGAAAAGCCGAAAGCGTATCATCAGACGCTGCGTTTTTTCTGAGTTCAAAAAGTTCCCCGTCTTCATTCTTGTTCCTGGGAGCAAGATTGATCTCTCCCAGGACTTTTTGACTGTGGCCATCTTGTGGCCATTAGTAAAATTACACCCACATCCACTTTTTATTAAATAAATACATTTTTTAACATTTAAAATTAGCTGTTTACCTCCCACATCAAAACATACCCAAATCAAATTTTGTATAAAAAAAAACAATTACAATAATAAAAAAAAAAAACATAGTTACCTAAGGGTCTGAACTTTTTAAATGTGCATGTCAAAGGAGTATATTAATATCATTGTTTAAATTATGGGCTTGTAAATGGTGATGAACGCAAACTGAAAAAATGCACCTTTATTTCCAAATAAAATATCGGCGCCATACATTGTGATAGGGACATAATTTAAATGGTGTAATAAGCGGGACAAATGGGCAAATAAAATACATGATTTTTAATTATGGTAGCATGTATTAATTTCAATCTATAATGGCCAAAAGCTGGGAAATAATGTTTTTTTCCATTTATTTCTTAATATTCCTGTTAAAATGGATTTAGAATAAATTAATTCTCATCAAAATGTATCACCCAAAGAAAGCCTAATTGGTGGTAGAAAAAACAAGATATACTGTAGATCAATTCATTGTGATGAGCAGTGATAAAGTTATTGGCAAATTAATGGGAGGGGAAAGTTGCTCAGATGCAAAAAATAAACAACCCTTCAGGCTTAAGTCGTTAAACACAAAACCAGACTGCTGGATTCTAGGAAAGGTCTATTTAGGAGTAGTGCAATTGTTAATCTAGTTAGTTTATTTTAACATTAGGTTTGCTTATAAAGCAGACCTGTAATTAGGATTTTTAAAATAAAGTTAGATACTTATCTCAGTAGGGGGTCTCCCTACGACACTTTGTTCCTAAGCTGGGACCTTCTCCAGAATATTCAACTTTAATGACAAATATTGCTTCAGGCTGTGCTCCCCGTCAGTGCAAGAGCGGTTACGTGCTACTGCGCAAGTGTGGGCCATCCTTGTGCCTGCCGCACTCATACACGGAGGGGAGCATGGCCATGAAGTGGAAAAGGGTCATGGTCAGCTGATGAGGGGTCATAGAGGTAGCCTCTGGAGCCTCTGCAAGTATGTACCCTACAGGTGTACTACAGGTGTACTTTAAGGTTAGGGAGAAAGCAATGGTTAGGGAGGGCAGGGTAAAGATTAGGCGCCACGCAGGGAGTGTTTAGGAAAAGCATCACACGTGTTGGCTAAAGCTCAGCTTCAGGCAGAAACAAAATTTAAACATGACATGTACATCTATTGGGGTCAACATTGCTCATAACATTTTAAATGATTAGTTTATCGAGGATTCCCCAATGTCTGCACTGTGACCTGGATCAAAAATCCTGTTAAAAAGGCAAACCTGTACTGAAAACAGACTTATGAGAAAATGAATTGTATGTGTAGCAATAGTATTTGCTACCTCCTTGCATTTTTACAGTATATGTCTATTTTAAATGTAACTACATTACCCCCAGCGGTACGGATTTCTCCGTCCCTTTTTCCACCGTTACAACCAAGGGACAGAGAAATCCGTACCTGACGCCGCTCCCGCCGCTGTCCACGCTCCCGCTCGCTTGTCCGCACGCCACCGCACTCGTGCACGCTGCCGCCAGCTCGCTCGGAGATCAATGAATGGGAAAAACCTTTCCCGTTCGTTGATCTAAGCCCCCCGCAATGATCAGCTGCTTCTACGAGAAGCAGCGCGATCATTGTGAAAAAAAAAGTTGCCCAGCCTCCCTAAACTTCCTGCAAGCGTACTTCCTGTACGCTTGCAGGTCGCATACACAAAAACTTACTGTGGCCATCTTGTGGCCAAATAGTAAAACTACACCCTAAAGCATTTTTCATGTACAAATACATTAGTTATACATTAAAAATTAACTCATTACCCCCCACACTCCCCAATTTATTTATTTTTTGTAATTAAAAAAAAATACAATTAAAAAAAATACATAAATAGTTACCTTAGGGACTGAACTTTTTAAATATGTATGTCAAGAGGGTATAACACTGTTACTTTATATACTATGGGCTTTTAATTAGGGATGGACCCAAAACTGAAAAAAATGCACCTTTATTTCCAAATAAAAAATTGGCGCCAAACATTGTGATAGGGACATAATTTAAACAGTTTTATAACCGGGACAAATGGGCAAATACATTTCATGGGTTTTAATTACAGTAGCATGCATTATTTAAAAACTATAAAGGCCGAAAACTGAAAAATAATACATTTTTTCCCACATTTTTTCCTATTTTTCCATTAAAACACATTTAGAATAAAATAATTCTTGGCATAATGTCCCACCTAAAGAAAGCCTAATTGGTGGCGAAAAAAAACAAGATATAGTTCATTGTGATAAGTAATGATAAAGTTATAGACGAATGAATGGAAGGAGCGCTGAAAGGTGAAAATTGCTCTGGTGCTCAAGGGGTAAAACCCCTCAGTGGTGAAATTAAGGAGCAACACTTTATGTTTTCACGGCAGCCATTTCAGTGTGATATACAATCTGGTTGACTCAGATGCCAACAAAAAGAAATACTGTAATGAATATTTAAACTTTTCAGCAGTCTTTTGTTGTCAACAGTGTTTTTCACCCAGATAATTTTAATTTGCTTCTGTTTACCAGGAGTGCCCTGGCTGCATTTGACTGCTTCATTTGTATTGTATACAGTTCACAATGCACTTTAACGCTTCAAATGCAGAAAAATAAAAGTGGACACAGGCCGGTTCTAAGTAGGCCTAGTACTGTACCCTAAGGGTCGCTGTTAATATGACATGGAACGCAGGACCAGGAAGTAAGTACAAGTGGCACCTGGATCCTGGCAAAGTGAGTTTCCTCCTGAATACCCTCTCTGCATGCGCCTACAGCTATGCCCCCCCCCACACACACACACACACACACCTGGCTACCTCTACCTGGCTGCCTATACTGCGGCACATTTACCTGGCTACCTATACTGGGGGCACATATACCTGGCTACCTATACTGGGGGGCTCCTTTACCTGGCTACCTATACTAAGGGCACCTATACCTAGCTACCTACTGTATAATGGGGCACCTATACTTGGCTACCTATACTGGGGGCACCTATACCTGGCTACCTATACTGGGGACACTCATACCAGGCTACCTACACGGGGTATCTATACTGGGGGCAACTGTGCCTGGCTACCTATACTGAAGGCACCTATACTTGGCTACCTATTATGGGGGCACCTATACTTGGCTACCTATACTGGGGACACCTATACCTGGCTAGCTATACTGGGGGCACCTATACCTTGCTACCTATACTGGAGACACCTTTACCTGGCTACCTATATTGGGGGCACATCTGTCCACCAATCCTAGGGAAAGGGCTTATATTTATGGGATATCTGGCTACTTGGGGGCAGGGTGGCTACACCTGGCTATATAGTAATGGGGCCCGACTCCTACTGCATCGCAAGTAGAGTTCATGAACCTATGGGGGACCCACAATTTTTACACCCTCATCCTGTGAACAATTTAGCCTAGAAACTGCCCTGGTGAGAGCTATAGAGAGACTGACTTTTTTTTTTTTTTTAAGCAATGCCAGTTGCCTGGCAGCCCTGCTGGTCTATTTGGCTGCAGATGTGTCTGAAGCACACCAGAAACATGGCTAAAAGTATTAGAGGCAGAGGATCAGCAGGATAGCCAGGCAACTGGTATTGCTTAAAAGGAAACAAACACGGCAGCCTCCATATACTGTACGTCTTACTTTGGTTGTCCTTTAACGGACACGAAATGTATTCAACGCACAAGGCATGCACATTCTAAAACAAAGTACAACCCTTTATAAACAAACCCCCTGTTACATTTCTCCAGAATTGACTATTATCCTTTGCTCTGTTGTCCTGATCTGCACAGCAGGACTCTCCAGAAACGCTGACTCTTTATTCTCACTATCTACACCCCTTTTCCCCACTGCTCTGTGCTCTCCCAGGAACAGCTGACAACTCCTTCCTGTTACTGCATCTCCCCCCATTTATATTCCTGAGGCCTGCGCTGCTCTCTGGCTGCCCCTTGCATCTCCTCTCCCCCCAGAGCCCTCCTAACAATTCTGTTTATATGTTTCCTCTTCTAGCGCAGAGGTTGCGTGCGCAGCACTGAAAGGCGCACTACCTCTCTCACCGTTTCTCCCCTTAATGCTGCCTGCTTGAGCTAAATGATGAATGATCGCGCCGGATCCATAAAGATGAGTTGCAAATTGAATTGTGCAGAGCTGAGTGGAGGGGGGGGGGTGCGCACACTCTTCTGGAGGTGCCGTACAGATTACAGCCTCTGCTGCAGTGGCCATGTTAATGGAATGCTAAATCTATATCTCTTTTTAGAGACGTACGGCGAATCATTCCGAAGCTCTTTGCAGCCCTGCATGTTGTACGCTATCCGTCCGGACTCCGCTTCCCCCTCCCTTCTTACCAATACATGTCCTACAAATGAAAGAGCCGCTACGGCATAATGAGGTCTCTCCAGAGGATCCAGAGCAATTTCCAGAGCTGCTGGCGGGACAATTGAGAGCCGCAGATTACAAGGCTGTGTAACGGTGGCCCCATAACTCTCGCGGTGTCAGGTCTGGGAGCAGCGCCGAGCGAAAGGGCAAACTGGCCGCGGATTTCAACTGAACTCCAGAAGGACATGAAAGAAAAATTACAGCATTTCATTGAGGATTCAAAACAATTAAAGAAAACCTGCCACTTCCTTATTCAACATTTATGGCTCTTTTGTACTATAAAATGCAAACGCAATGCGATTGCATTTGCGATTTTGCAATGTGATTTTTCAGTGATATCGCTCAGGCAGCTAGAATCACAGGAAAAATGCAGCATGCCATGCAATTGTATAGGTAGCCAGATATAGGTGCTTCGAGTATAGGTAGCCAGGTATAGGTGTGCCTTGTATAGGTTGCCAGATATAGGTGCCCCCAGTATAGGTAGCCAGGTATAGATGCCCCCAGTATAGGTAGCCAGGTATAGATGCCCCCAGTATAGGTAGCCAGGTATAGATGCCGCAGTATAGGTAGCCAGGTATAGATGCCCCCAGTATAGGTAGACAGCTATAGGTAGACAGGCAAAACTGCCCCAGTATAGGTAGCCAGGTGTAGGTTACCCCAGAATAGGTAGCCAGGTATAGGTGCACCCAGTATAAGTAGCCAGGTATAGGTGCCCCCAGTATAGGGATCCAGGTATAGGTGCTCCCAGTATAGGTAGCCCGGTATAGGTGCCTCCAGTATAGGTAGCTGGGTATAGGATCCCCTCAGCATAGGTAGTCATGTAGCCAGGTATAAGTGCCCCCAGTATAAGTAGCCAGGTATTGGTGCCCCCAGTATAAGTAGCCAGGTATTGGTGTCCCCAGTATAAGTAGCCAGGTATAGGTGCCCCCAGTATAAGTAGCTGGGTATAGGATCCCCTCAGTATAAGTAGCCAGGTATAGGTGCCCCCAGTATAGGAATCCAGGTATAGGTATATAAATGGCCAGGAGACACCCCTCCAAAGGAGGGTGAAGTAGCACAAAAGGGAGGAGAAGAGGCACCCAAGGGAATGATAACACTAAGTTAACATCAATTAAATGAGAAAAAGGTTGAGTTGCCTTACCTCAATGAAGACAAAATGTATAACAAAAACTTGAACTGTATTATGCACTAGCAATGCGTTTCAGGGGTCTATGCCCACTTCCTCAGGCCAACTGAAGTGCCAAAGGGTGCTTGCAGCCTAATTTCAAGCACTCTAGTGCGTAATAAAGTTCATGTTTTTCATGAATTTTGTCTTCATTGAGGTAAGCTACCTAAATGTAACGAGCTGGTGGGTACTAGCTGCAACAACAGTGGTAGCCCTCACCAGGGGAGCTGGTGGGTACTAGCTGCAATAACCGTTCTAGCCCTCACCAGGGGAGCTGGTGGGTACTAGCTGTAACAACAGCAGTATAAATACTAGGCTTTACTAGAGGAGCTGGTAAAGTACTAACAGCAAGAGTGACAACAAAGTTTGACTAAACCTTACCAGGGGAGCTGGTAAGGTACTATCAGCACAAGCGACTGAATAGTTTAACTGAACCTTACCAGAGGAGCTGGTAAGGTACTATCAGTCACAGGAGTTGTTTAACTTAAACTGAACCTCACCAGAGGAGCTGGTGAGTATCAGTCAAAGAGCACCTCACCAGTGGCAAGGGCCCACTGGTGAGTAGAGAGGTCTGACAGGCAAGGTTCGGCAACTGAGAGGCAGATACAGTACAGAAACGTGAGGCAGAAGAATAGTGAGTTATCAGGCAGAGATTCAGCAACTAAGTCAGATAGGCAAAAGTACAGAATCGATGAGCAATAGCAAGGTCAGAGTATAGCCAGAATCATACACAGGTAATCAGTAATACAATATAACAAATGTCCTAGTCTTGTGTGAAATCCCTAGTTTCCTCCCAGATCAAAGCACACCGGATACTAGTCTAAGGTCTGAGCGCTAACACGAGTGTATTCGCAACAGCAGACAAGTTGCAAATGACCAGTGAAGGCTTAAGAAGCCGAGGAGAGCTCACAGCCGCGCCCCTTACCAATCAGCCAATCCGAGCGGCGTGAGTCACCTCCGACATCAGCCGACCGGCAGGTCAGCTGACGCGCCTTCTTCCAGCATAAAGGTCCTGTCTCCGCGCACGTGCCTGCGCGATACAGCAACCCTATGAGCACGAGACAGTACCGTTCCCGGCGTGCTAGACGCCGACGGAACGGATGAGGCCTGTGAACAAGGAACAAAGGCGGCTGCGGGTATACCCTGCGTGTCCGCAGCCGCCATAGTTGCAGATGTTACACTAAACCTTTTTCTCTTTTAATTGATTTATCACACCCTTGGGCACCTCTTCACCTCCCTTTTCAGCGATGTGGATGGATCATTAATGGGACACCAAACATGGAATGAATCATTCGTAGAGTGATTCTTACAAAAGTAGGGATTCAACATAGTCTGTGCACTTATGCCTTTCCTTCACTTAACTTGTAAGTAGCTTTAATGTTGTGGCTGATCAGTGTACAATCTATAACATATAATCTATTGTTGTTGCTATACTACTTTTTGATGCTGAACGTGGACCTCTTTCCAAAATGCGAACCAAAGATGCAAGAAAATGCCAATCGGTGACTCCCCTTCTTGCTGGCAATCCAACTCAGCTACGGCCTTCCTTTACTGACAGCCGGGGACATGAGTGCATCTCTTGGAGAGGTAAGGTGTGAGAGTGCTTATCTGCTTCTCGCACTCATCAATAATCTAGTCATCTTTATACCTATCTTTATACCGGGTCCTGCTTTGCATCTATCTTTGGCTATGTACATTGTACTTGAAGAATGATTACAATCTAAGGTTATAGAGATCACTCGTTACAATTCATGTGCCTTCACAAAGAAGCAGCACTATTCTGCCCAAAGAACATTTACTTATAAATCCTATTTACACAGAGCAAAGGGGTTCAGCATCCCAACCCCCATAGGTTGTAGCTGTCAATGGCTAGATCTGAAAATCATATAGTCTGTAGGAAGAGCAGATGACCACTGTTATGAGAAAGTCTTTATAGGGTGTAGTGACAATGCTATACTTAACACAACGCTCCTCTCCACTTGACTAACCCCCCTCCCTCCCTGCCAAGAATGAAGATGGCAGATTCCATATTCCTCTCACTTCAGGTTCCCTTTAAGCTGGCCCTTTTTAACTGCTTCAAGAGCTGACTGTTCCCCTGCTGAATAATAATGTCCACTCCTTGACGGGTTTAACTAGAAATCACTGGGCCCCCCTGAGAAAATGTGGATGCTCCCTCCGGGGCCCACTCAAGGCCATTTTGGGGGGCAGGAAGGGTCGCAGCATGGGGGGAGAGCATTGGCCCCCACATCAGCGGGGAGGGGGGCCACTCCCCCCTCCCTCACCTTGGGCTCTCCCCTCAGTGCTCCACCACAAGCATTATAACAGGAAGTAGAGTGTGGCACTTAGACATCGTATCTCTGTGGTGAAAGCATGGAGGTATGCTTGTGTTCCTGCCACCATTAATCCTACTCCCATTAATGCTGGAGGGGGAGCGCAGAGGGGAAAGTCCGAGGTGAGGTGGGGATTGGCCCCCATACCCGCCAATGTGGGGGCCAATGCTCTCCCCTCATGCTGCAACCCCTCCTGCCCCCTAAAACGGCCCTGAGCGGGCCCCAGAGGTGTCCCAGGCACCCCCTGCGGGTGCTGGGGCTGCAGCCCCCCCTATTGTTACGCCACTGCTCCTTGACCAGGTGCCATGACAACAAGATACGGCAATCAATATTATTCACTTCAACTTTCAGTGTTTTTTTTTTTTTTTTAATGTAGAGGCTGACTGATGAATTTAAAGAGTTATTTAAGTAAAAAAAAATGAGTTTAACTTACCTGGGGCTTCTTGCAGCCCCCTGAAGTCCTCCTGTTCCCACACTATCCTTCTGAGTCCCACAGGCCAGCAGCGGCGACCCCAGCAAAGCTGAGCCATTGCCACCATTTGACGGCTACTGCGCATGCGCTGACCTGAGCCGTGTGAGCCCTGATCACGCTCCTGCTGCCGGGAGTGCTCTGCGCAATAGCGATTTTCACCTACTGCACATGGGCAGTATGCTCCCAGCATCGGAAGCACGGTGAGGAGGTGCGGGCCGCCCAGCTTTGTGGAGGTCGCCAGACTTGCCACTGCTTGCTGGAGGGTATCAGAAGAAGGGCGTGAGCACAGGATGACTCCAGGGGGCTGCAAGAATCCCCAAGTAAGTTAGACTAATTTTTTTGTTACACTTCCTTCCTTTAACACTTCCTACATGTCCTTAAATGCTGACATCACTGAGGTAGCAATATCGATGAAGGGCATGTGACCGCTACAGGGCCCCTAGACCAGAACGGTCCAAAGGGGGGCCCTCCTCCACTGTATTAGCTCTTCATTGATGCTATGCTGGCAATGATCACCTCTATATGTACTTTCAGGAGTGCTGAAATGTGAAAATTGTTCTGGTCCATAAGAAGAAAAACCCTTCAGTGTACATGAGATGTAGTGAACATAAGCATTTATACTTACCTGGGGCCTCCTCCAGCTCCCTGTAGGCAACAGACTCCCTTCGCTGTCCTCCCAGGCTGCTCCATTCCTCTGCTGTCCAGCCTGGTGAATTGTACGAGTGGGCCAGTCAGGAACTACTGTGCATGTGGGGCCCGGGCTGCGTGCGATTTTGGTCACGCTCACGTAACCGGGAGCATGTTGTGGCTGCATAGTTATAAGCCTTAAAGCGGCTCAGAAACAAAGAAAGTACAGCTCTGATACTTACCTGGGGCTTCCTCCCGCCCCATAAAAACGTCTAAGTCCCACGCTGTCTACCGTTCAGCCTCAATGAGCTCGGTTACCAGGATCAGTCGATGCCAGTCAGGGTCTACTGCCGCTCCCGCTCATGCGCAGTAGACCCGGACTGACGTCACTGAGCCTGGTAAGGGAACTCTTAGACGTGTTTATGGGGCGGGAGGAACCCCGGGTAAGTATCATAGCTGTATTTTTTTTCTTTGTCTCTGAGTCTCTTTAACTAACTGCACAGGCGCAGAACACTCCCGGCAGTTGGAATGGTCACACACGGGCAGGGCTGTACACGCACAGTAGCCTCCGACTGGGGCGGACAGCGGAGGAACGGAGTAACCAATGAGGACGGCCAGTGAGCCCACGGCCTACAGGGAGCTAGAGGAAGCCCTAGGTAAGTATACATGCTAATGTTCATTACATCTCAGGTTTCCTTTATTTGCGGAAAGTTTATATTTGTCTGGAGTGCGCCCTCAATATACCCGCTACTGTTTCCTCTTTATTCCGCTTGAAGCTGTAATGAAAGGGGAAAAATAGTAATAAAATGATCTTGAAGTAGCAGGAAAGGTAATTCTTTCTTTGTTCCCCCCCCAAAAGGCCCCACATGTACATACAGTATATATATCCCTTCCCCGCTTGTTTACAGTTCACGCACACGCGTACATTTATGTTTAATGAGCTGCTGTTGAGCTCCACTTAAAATGAACATTGGTTATAAATTACTGTTTAATGAATACTGTAGACATTGCATAATTGTGGAGCGCTTAATAATGGCAGCGGGAGACGTGGGACGGGAAGATTGTTCAAACATCTGCAATTAAGGGCTCAGTTTTTTTTGTTACGAATACATTTCGATTTCACACAACTGCTGTGAAGCATTTCAATGGTTTACTATGGCTGCCAAATCTTTATGACAGGAGTAAAGCAGAACTCCGCGGTGGGTTTCCAGGTTAAAGTTCCACTCCAGGCTTCATCTTTCTCTATAGTGCTGTGCGACTATTGGCAGAGCAGGCCCTGCAGTCCGAGGGGCAACGCACCTGCTTGTCCTTCCACGTACCTCCCAAACTTTCTGAGATCAGAAAGAGTGACACTTAAGCCACACCTCTAACCACGCCCCTGACACCCCCCCAAGTCACGCATACTTTAAAGATTTCATAAGAAAAAGATGTTGTTTTATCATTCAAACCACGCTGGTCATTTCTATCCTGGTTAATTTCCCTTAATTTGAAAATAAGAAATATATCAATTTAAAAGATTGAATTTAACAAATGTTTTTCTGTAAAAAAATACATATATTTACATAAATCTGTACATGAGTCCCGAAAGAGTGACAATTGGGGGACAAAGAGGGACAGAGGTATTTGGTTCCCAAAGAGAGGGACACTTAGGAGCTATGCTTCCAACCAAGCAGGGCCAATTCAGGATACAATGGGGCCCTGGGGCAAAAATAATTTGTGCCCCCCCCCCCTTAACACCGCTCCACCCCCACAGCAAATTCACCACCCAGGGCCCCAGAGCTGGCTGCCTGGCCCAAAATTGGATGTGAGTATGCACCCTTAAAAGTGAACCAAGCAAAAAAAAAATCCATTCCACCTCTTCTTTTTACATTTAAACGTTTGTTAGAGGCTTTTATTGCCCTACTTTCGCGGCCTGCTGTCCACAGAAAGACCAGGCAGATAAGGATTGCTGTAATTAGCAGTAGCAAAGGGCAAACAACAGTGACGCCTCGGGCCTGCGATCAGCCTGGCATATGGATTATCCCGAGTGCCGCATGAGAGCTTTGTTCTTCCCATTGTCGCATGTCATCACTCAAGTGCCACTCCGTCAGCCGTTCTACCCCACATAGCAACAAACATGTTGCTAGCCTGCAGACTACGGAAGCGTCAGCCTCAGCCCTGCAATGACACCCAAGGGATCAATTCCTGATCCCTGCCACCAGAATACAAGGGAGGCTGGAGAACAGTAACTACAAAATGAGTTTTCTGGGAAAGGGCCAGGCCCAGGACACTATCAGCATGGAGTTTGTACAGTATGATCTACCCCCGCATCCTCGACCACTTCCTGTGTTTCTGTGGGTTAATCCTGGGCACTCTGGTTTTGTCTCACACCCCAAAAACATACAGATAGATTGATTTTCTTCCCCCAAAATGGGCCTTAAAGAGACTCTGTAACAATTTTTTCAGCCTTAGTTCTTCTATCCTATAAGTTCCTATGCCTGTTCTAATGTGCTCTGGCTTACTGCAGCCTTTCCTAATTGCACTGTCTCTGTAATAAATCTTATCTCCTTTCCTCTGTCGTGTCTGTCAGGCTAAGGCTTGAATGTGTGGAATGTGCAGGGCTGCTTGTGATTGGATAGAAGCGATACACACCCTCTGCAGGCCCCCTGCACACTCTGTATGACGCACACACTCTGTTTATGTGAGCCTATCACAAGCTGGTTAGTTTGTTTGTAAACACTGCCTAAAACTGTTAATTACAAGTAGTGTTGGGCGAACACCTAGATGTTCGGGTTCGCGAACGTTCGCCGAACATCGCCGCGATGTTCGGGTGTTCGACCCGAACTCCGAACATAATGGAAGTCAATGGGGACCCGAACTTTCGTGCTTTGTAAAGCTTCCTTACATGCTACATACCCCAAATTTGCAGGGTATGTGCACCTTGGAAGTGGGTAGAAGAGGGAAAAAATTTTAGCAAAAAGAGCTTATAGTTTTTGAGAAAATCGATTTTAAAGTTTCAAAGGGAAAACTGTCTTTTAAATGCGGGAAATGTCTGTTTTCTTTGCACAGGTAACATGCTTTTTGTCGGCATGCAGTCATAAATGTAATACATATAAGAGGTTCCAGGAAAAGGGACCGGTAACGCTAACCCAGCAGCAGCACACGTGATGGAACAGGAGGAGGGTGGCTCAGGAGGAGAAGGCCACGCTTTGAGACACAACAACCCAGGCCTTGCATGAGGACAAGAAGCGTGCGGATAGCAATTTGCGTTTTGTCGCCATGCAGTCATAAATGTAATACAGATGAGAGGTTCAATAAACAGGGACCGGAAACGCTAACCCATCACAGATGTTCATTGTTCATGTTACTTGGTTGGGGTCCGGGAGTGTTGCGTAGTCGTTTCCAATCCAGGATTGATTCATTTTAATTTGAGTCAGACGGTCTGCATTTTCTGTGGAGAGGCGGATACGCCGATCTGTGACGATGCCTCCGGCAGCACTGAAACAGCGTTCCGACATAACGCTGGCTGCCGGGCAAGCCAGCACCTCTATTGCGTACATTGCCAGTTTGTGCCAGGTGTCTAGCTTCGATACCCAATAGTTGAAGGGTGCAGATGGATTGTTCAACACAGCTATGCCATCTAACATGTAGTCCTTGACCATCTTCTCCAGGCGATCGGTGTTGGAGGTGGAGCTGCACGCTTGCTGTTCTGTGTGCTGCTGCATGGGTGTCAGAAAATTTTCCCACTCCAAGGACACTGCCGATACCATTCCCTTTTGGGCACTAGCTGCGGCTTGTGTTGTTTGCTGCCCTCCTGGTCGTCCTGGGTTTGCAGAAGTCAGTCTGTCGGCGTACAACTGGCTAGAGGAGGGGGAGGATGTCAATCTCCTCTTTAAAGTCTCCACAAGGGCCTGCTGGTATTCTTCCATTTTGACCTGTTGGACTCTTTCTTCAAGCAGTTTTGGAACATTGTGTTTGTACCGTGGATCCAGAAGGGTATAAACCCAGTAATTGGTGTTGTCCAGAATGCGCACAATGCGTGGGTCGCGTTCAATGCAGTCCTAGGCCGAAGAGGTCATAGCCTAGGGTCACAAAAACCTGTTTATTTGGGCTATTTCAATGGTAGTGATGGTGACGTACATAAATCTCAGCCATGGCCGTTAGCAACGTCTGAATTTCACGAAATGTCTCATGCAGGTAGAAGACATATTGTTAGACTTGGATTCCAAAGATGGGGTCCCTACATCTCTGCAAACCAGAGTTACAGGGGTCCAAAATTGGTAAAATCCCCCATAGGCTTTCATTGGGCCTCCTATTTACAGTTCCAAAATCTCACATCTTTTCAAAGGGCAAATGATCAGCAGTGGCAAATTTTCTAGCATTGTAGGGACCCTTAGGGGGAACATGACTGGTGAGTTTCGGGCCCCTAGGCCGAAGAGGTCATAGCCTAGGGTCACAAAAACCTGTTTATTTGGGTTATTTCAATGGTAGTGATGGTGACGTACATAAATCTCAGCCATGGCCGTTAGCAACGTCTGAATTTCACGAAATGTCTCATGCAGGTAAAAGACATATTGTTAGACTTGGATTCCAAAGATGGGGTCCCTACATCTCTGCAAACCAGAGTTACAGGGGTCCAAAATTGGTAAAATCCCCCATAGGCTTTCATTGCCTCCCTATTTCACTTTCCAAAATCTCACATCTTTTCAAAGGGCAATGGCTCAGTAGTACCAAATTTTCTAGCATTGTAGGGACCCTTAGGGGGAACATGACTGGTGAGTTTCGGGCCCCTAGGCCAAAGAGGTCATAGCCTAGGGTCACAAAAACCTGTTTATTTGGGCTATTTCAATGGTAGTGATGGTGACGTACATACATCTCAGCCATGGCCGTTAGCAACGTCTGAATTTCACGCAATGTCTAATGCAGGTAGGAGACATATTGTTAGACTTGGATTCCAAAGATGGGGTCCCTACATCTCTGCAAACCAGAGTTACAGGGGTCCAAAATTGGTAAAATCCCCCATAGACTTTCATTGCCTCCCTATTTCACTTTCCAAAATCTCACATCTTTTCAAAGGGCAATGGCTCAGCAGTACCAAATTTTATAGCATTGTAGGGACCCTTAGGGGGAACATGACTGGTGAGTTTCGGGCCCCTAGGCCAAAGAGGTCATAGCCTATGGTCACAAAAACCTGTTTATTTGGGCTATTTCAATGGTAGTGATGGTGACGTACATAAATCTCAGCCATGGCCGTTAGCAACGTCTGAATTTCACGAAATGTCTCATGCAGGTAGAAGACATATTGTTAGACTTGGATTCCAAAGATGGGGTCCCTACATCTCTGCAAACCAGAGTTACAGGGGTCCAAAATTGTTAAAATCCCCCATAGACTTTCATTGCCTCCCTATTTCACTTTCCAAAATCTCACATCTTTTCAAAGGGCAATGGTTCAGCAGTACCAAATTTTCTAGCATTGTAGGGACCCTTAGGGGGAACATGACTGGTGAGTTTCGCGCCCCTAGGCCGAAGAGGTCATAGCCTAGGGTCACAAAAACCTGTTTATTTGGGCTATTTCAATGGTAGTGATGGTGACGTACATAAATCTCAGCCATGGCCGTTAGCAACGTCTGAATTGCACGAAATGTCTCATGCAGGTAGAAGACATATTGTTAGACTTAGATTCCAAAGATGGGGTCCCTACATCACTGCAAACCAGAGTTACAGGGGTCCAAAATTGGTAAAATCCCCCGTAGACTTTCATTGCCTCCCTATTTCACTTTCCAAAATCTCACATCTTTTCAAAGGGCAATGGCTCAGCAGTACCAAATTTTCTAGCATTGTAGGGACCCTTAGGGGGGATCATGACTGGTGAGTTTTGCCACTGCTGAGCCATTGCCCTTTAAAATGGTGTGAGATTTTGGAACGGTAAATAGTAGGCCCAATGAAAGCCTATGGGGGATTTTACCAATTTTGGAGCCCTGTAACTCTGGTTTGCAGAGATGTAGGGACCCCATCTTTGGAATCCAAGTCTAACAATATGTCTTCTACCTGCATGAGACTTTTCGTGAAATTCAGACGTTGCTAACGGCCATGGCTCAGATTTATGTACGTCACCATCACTACCATTGAAATAGCCCAAATAAACAGGTTTTTGTGACCCTAGGCTATGACCTCTTCGGCCTAGGGGCCCGAAACTCACCAGTCATGTTCCCCCTAAGGGTCCCTACAATGCTAGAAAATTTGCCACTGCTGATCAATTGCCCTTTGAAAAGAAGTGAGATTTTGGAACTGTAAATAGGAGGCCCAATGAAAGCCTATGGGGGATTTTACCAATTTTGGACCCCTGTAACTCTGGTTTGCAGAGATGTAGGGACCCCATCTTTGGAATCCAAGTCTAACAATATGTCTTCTACCTGCATGAGACTTTTCGTGAAATTCAGACGTTGCTAACGGCCATGGCTGAGATTTATGTACGTCACCATCACTACCATTGAAATAGCCCAAATAAACAGGTTTTTGTGACCCTAGGCTATGACCTCTTCGGGCTTGGACTGCATTGAACGCGACCCACGCATTGTGCGCATTCTGGACAACACCAATTACTGGGTTTATACCCTTCTGGATCCACGGTACAAACACAATGTTCCAAAACTGCTTGAAGAAAGAGTCCAACAGGTCAAAATGGAAGAATACCAGCAGGCCCTTGTGGAGACTTTAAAGAGGAGATTGACATCCTCCCCCTCCTCTAGCCAGTTGTATGCCGACAGACTGACTTCTGCAAACCCAGGACGACCAGGAGGGCAGCAAACAACACAAGCCGCAGCTAGTGCCCAAAAGGGAATGGTATCGGCAGTGTCCTTGGAGTGGGAAAATTTTCTGACACCCATGCAGCAGCACACAGAACAGCAAGCGTGCAGATCCACCTCCAACACCGATCGCCTGGAGAAGATGGTCAAGGACTACATGTCAGATGGCATAGCTGTGTTGAACAATCCATCTGCACCCTTCAACTATTGGGTATCGAAGCTAGACACCTGGCACAAACTGGCAATGTACGCAATAGAGGTGCTGGCTTGCCCGGCAGCCAGCGTTATGTCGGAACGCTGTTTCAGTGCTGCCGGAGGCATCGTCACAGATCGGCGTATCCGCCTCTCCACAGAAAATGCAGACCGTCTGACTCAAATTAAAATGAATCAATCCTGGATTGGAAACGACTACGCAACACTCCCGGACCCCAACCAAGTAACATGAACAATGAACATCTGTGATGGGTTAGCGTTTCCGGTCCCTGTTTATTGAACCTCTCATCTGTATTACATTTATGACTGCATGGCGACAAAACGCAAATTGCTATCCGCACGCTTCTTGTCCTCATGCAAGGCCTGGGTTGTTGTGTCTCAAAGCGTGGCCTTCTCCTCCTGCGCCACCCTCCTCCTGTTCCATCACGTGTGCAGCTGCTGGGTTAGCGTTACCGGTCCCTTTTCCTGGAACCTCTTATATGTATTACATTTATGACTGCATGCCGACAAAAAGCATGTTACCTGTGCAAAGAAAACAGACATTTCCCGCATTTAAAAGACAGTTTTCCCTTTGAAACTTTAAAATCGATTTTCTCAAAAACTATAAGCTCTTTTTGCTAAAAAAATTTTCCTCTTGTACCCACTCCCAAGGTGCACATACCCTGTAAATTTGGGGTATGTAGCATATAAGGAGGCTTTACAAAGCACGAAAGTTCGGGTTCCCATTGACTTCCATTATGTTCGGAGTTCGGCTCGAACACCCGAACATCGCGGCCATGTTCGACCCGAACATCTAGATGTTCGCCCAACACTACAACGTGACCCGTTCGGCCAATCACAGCGCTAGCCGAACGTTCGGGTAACGTTCGGCCATGCGCTCTTAGTTCGGCCATATGGCCGAACAGTTTGGCCGAACACCATCAGGTGTTCGGCCGAACTCAAACATAACCCGAACAGGGTGATGTTCTGCAGAACCCAAACAGTGGCGAACACTGTTCGCCCAACACTAATTACAAGCCAGGATTGCAGAAGAGAGTGGCAGAAACAGCACAGAGGGGCACAGGAGAAAATATGAATAGAATGGCATGCTTTTTAGTGTAAGAATATTAGAGTACAGATTCTCTTTAAGCAAAGATAGAGACATCATAAGAGTGACTGTGGTAGGGATTACACTGTAAGCTTCTCTGAGGACAGTCAGTGACATGACTATGTACTCAGTCTGAGTACATAGTCATGTCATTGACTGTCCTCAGAAGAGCTCACAGTGTAATCCTCATCACAGTCAGACTCTCAGTAGAGCTGTTGTTAATAATGACAACACTATATAAATACACAATAATAATAATTAATGGTCTGACAGTGGCTAATTAAGGCTGCTGCTGACATAATATTTGCATTTAGGAATTTGAACACTTTATGCTTATGCTTTAGATGAGAAGGGAGTTTCTTCTTTAAAG
The DNA here is from genome assembly GCF_040937935.1 of Hyperolius riggenbachi. Lineage (NCBI taxonomy): Eukaryota > Metazoa > Chordata > Amphibia > Anura > Hyperoliidae > Hyperolius > Hyperolius riggenbachi. The sequence continues at coordinate 319,085,771 of NC_090651.1, forward strand.
AGGAACTCCAGTGAAAATAGTGTAATAAAGTACTTCATTTTTACAATAATTATGTATAAATGATTTAGTCAGTGTTTGCCCATTGTAAAATCTTTCCCCTCCCTGATTTACATCCTGACATTTATCACATGGTGACATTTTTACTGCTGGCAGGTGATGTAGCTGCTGCTTGCTGTTTGGGCAGTTGGAGACAGCTGTAAACAGCTATTTCCCACAATGCAACAAGGTTCACAGACAGGAAACTGCCAGGAGTACCATGGTCCCCAGAGTTTCTTGTGGGAGGGGTTTCACCATAATGTCAGCCATGCAGAGCCCCTTGATGATCCGTTTGAGAAAAGGAATAGATTTCTCATGTAAAACGGTGTATCAGCTACTGATTGGGATGAAGTTCAATTCTTGGTCACGGTTTCTCTTTAAGCAGTGTCTTAACATCTCCTTTCTCGCCACCTTTCCCAAGTCACTAGATCGCGGCCCTTTGCAGGTGTGTATCACCCCCACAGCTCTCGTCAGCGGCCGGTGGGTCATGAACCAATAGATTAAGTCCATATGACATTTACAACAATGCGTGGCCAGCAACATCCACAACCGCATATTGGACATTGTTGTGAAGGAATATAGACACGGCATTGAACAAGGGGTACATTTAAAGATTGAATAACCGATGGAGAGGAAAGATAAATAGCTGGGAAGATAGATAAAGATGGATCAGCAGAAAAGCCATGCTACTCGTATGCAACAGCCAAGCGTTTTCCTTCCCCACCATCCCATAACTAATTAATGGCCCTGTATTGATCCCACCTAATGCCTGGAGGGGGGTTGTGCTCGGAGAATGTACTTACATTGCACTGTCAACATGCTTACAGCACCCCATACACCGCCTGCAAGCGCACTGCGCCCTCCTAAAGGTGCAGAGAGCAGCAAATGAGCAACAAGACTAATAATCAAGTTGACCTGTCATGCAGCAAGATATCTTCAACAGGAACTTCAGACAGATGCCGTGTCTCCCAGTGTCCTTAGCACCATGCTAGTCCATGGACAGATCTAACCAACTGCACAGCTTTAGAATTACCTTACAACACACACAGGAGTCAGGGAATGGCAGTTTCTGTCATTTATTTCATTTCACACCATAAATAAAAATTGTCGGAAATAAGAAATGTAGTTTTGAGTGGTAAGAGGTTAGAATCTGCTTTGGGATTTTCTTGCTGTCATCTTTCCCTGTCTGTGAGCATTTTTCTCGCTTACTAAGAGTGACAAAGACAGCAGCAAAACATGTTTTGTATAATGGGAGGAGTTTGAATCCCTAACATGTTTTAAATGATGTCCCGCATTATCTACCCCCTGGGACCAGGGCAGTTTCTAGACTAAATAGCTGTCAGGGACATCAAGTATGCCAGCACACCGTATTCCAGAAGAAAAAGGCGTGATGAAGGGGAACCCTGCGAGGCCCCCGAAAAAATTGTCGGTATCTTTGTGGATATGATGGCTCAATAAAAGAGCGTTTTTCTTCTGGAATACGGTGTGCTGGTATACTTGATGTCTTTGAAGCTGATGGGCATGGCCTATGCCACAATACCAAGCACCCGACTTTTTTGAATGGTGTGCCCACGCACAATTAACTTTTTTACTTAAATAGCTGTCAGGGCAAATGTGTAACACCCGCTCATCCCACAGACCCAGGAACACTGTTGGGGTGCGGTAGCCAGATGAACCCCAGTAATAGGCTGCCTCCCATTGTTAGGTAGCCTGAGGAGCCCCCAGTATTAGGTAGCTAGAAGAGCCCCCAGTATTAAGTAGCCTGAAAAGCCCCCAGCATTAGGTAGCTAGAGGAGTCCCCAATTTTAGGTAGCCAGAGGAGCCCCCAGTATTATGCAGCCAGAGAAGTCCCCCACTATTATGCAGCCAGAGGAGTCCCCCAGTATTAGGCAGCCAGCGGAGTCCCCCAGTATTAGGTAGCCAGAGGAGTCCCCCAGTATTAGGCAGCCAGAGGAGCCCCCAGTATAAGGTAGCCAGAGGAGTCCCCCAGTATTATGCAGCCAGAGGAGTCCCCCAGTATTAGTCAGCCAGAGGAGTCCCCCAGTATTAGGCAGCCAGAGGAGTCCCCCAGTATTATGCAGCCAGAGGAGTCCCCCAGTATTAGGCAGCCAGAGGAGTCCCCCAGTATTAGGTAGCCAGATTAGTACCCCAGTATTAGGCAGCCAGAGGAGTCCCCCAGTATTAGGTAGCCAGAGAAGTCCCCCAGTATTAGGTAGCCAGAGGAGTCCCCCAGTATTAAGCAGCCAGAGGAGTCCCCCAGTATAGGGCAGCCAGAGGAGTCCCCCAGTATTAGGTAGCCTGAGAAGTCCCCCAGTATTAGGCAGCCAGAGGAGTCCCCCAGTATTAGGCAGCCAGAGGAGTCCCCCAGTGTTAGGTAGCAAGAGGAGTCCCCCAGTATTAAGCAGCCAGACGAGCCCCCAGTATTAAGCAGCCAGAGGAGTCCCCCAGTATTAGGCAGCCAGAGGAGTCCCCCAGTATTAGGTAGCCAGAGGAGTCCCCCAGTATTATGCAGCCAGAGGAGTCCCCCGGTATTAGGCAGCCAGAGGAGTCCCCCAGTATTAGGCATCCAGAGGAGCCCCCAGTATTAGGTAGCCAGAGAAGTTCCCCAGTATTATGCAGCCATAGGAGTCCCCCAGTATTAGGCAGCCAGAGGAGTCCCCCAGTATTAGGCAGCCAGAGGAGCCCCCAGTATGAGCTAGCCAGAGGAGCCCCCAGTATTAGGTAGCCAGAGAAGTCCCCCAGTATTAGGCAGCCAGAGGAGCCCCCAGTATGAGGTAGCCAGAGGAGACCCCAGTATGAGGTAGCCAGAGGAGTCCCCCAGTATTAGGTAGCCAGAGGAGTCCCCCAGTATTATGCAGCCAGAGGAGTCCCCCAGTATTAGGCATCCAGAGGAGCCCCCAGTATTAGGTAGCCAGAGAAGTTCCCCAGTATTAGGCAGCCAGAGGAGCCCCCAGTATTAGGTAGCCAGAGGAGCCCCCAGTATTAGGTAGCCAGTGAAGTCCCCCAGTATTAGGCAGCCAGAGGAGCCCCCAGTATGAGGTAGCCAGAGGAGACCCCAGTATGAGGTAGCCAGAGGAGCCCCCAGTATGAGGTAGCCAGAGGAGCCCCCAGTATTAAGTAGCCAAAGGAGCCCCCAGTATTAGGTAGCCAGAGGAGCCCCCAGTATTAGGCAGCCAGAGGAGTCCCCCAGTATTAGGTAGCCAGAGGAGTCCCCCAGTATTAGGCAGCCAGAGGAGTCCCCCAGTATTAGGCAGCCAGAGGAGCCCCCAGTATTAGGTAGCCAGAGGAGTCCCCCAGTATTAGGCAGCCAGAGGAGTCCCCCAGTATTATGCAGCCAGAGGAGTCCCCCAGTATAGGGCAGCCAGAGGAGTCCCCCAGTATTAGGTAGCCTGAGAAGTCCCCCAGTATTAGGCAGCCAGAGGAGTCCCCCAGTATTAGGCAGCCAGAGGAGTCCCCCAGTGTTAGGTAGCAAGAGGAGTCCCCCAGTATTAAGCAGCCAGACGAGCCCCCAGTATTAAGCAGCCAGAGGAGTCCCCCAGTATTAGGCAGCCAGAGGAGTCCCCCAGTATTAGGTAGCCAGAGGAGTCCCCCAGTATTATGCAGCCAGAGGAGTCCCCCGGTATTAGGCAGCCAGAGGAGTCCCCCAGTATTAGGCATCCAGAGGAGCCCCCAGTATTAGGTAGCCAGAGAAGTTCCCCAGTATTATGCAGCCATAGGAGTCCCCCAGTATTAGGCAGCCAGAGGAGTCCAACAGTATTAGGCAGCCAGAGGAGCCCCCAGTATGAGCTAGCCAGAGGAGCCCCCAGTATTAGGTAGCCAGAGAAGTCCCCCAGTATTAGGCAGCCAGAGGAGCCCCCAGTATGAGGTAGCCAGAGGAGACCCCAGTATGAGGTAGCCAGAGGAGTCCCCCAGTATTAGGTAGCCAGAGGAGTCCCCCAGTATTATGCAGCCAGAGGAGTCCCCCAGTATTAGGCATCCAGAGGAGCCCCCAGTATTAGGTAGCCAGAGAAGTTCCCCAGTATTAGGCAGCCAGAGGAGCCCCCAGTATTAGGTAGCCAGAGGAGCCCCCAGTATTAGGTAGCCAGTGAAGTCCCCCAGTATTAGGCAGCCAAAGGAGCCCCCAGTATTAGGTAGCCAGAGGAGCCCCCAGTATTATGTAGCCAGAGAAGGCCCCCAGTATTAGGCAGCCAGAGGAGCCCCCAGTATTAGGCAGCCAGAGGAGTCCCCCAGTATTAGGTAGCCAGAGGAGTCCCCCAGTATTAGGCAGCCAGAGGAGCCCCCAGTATTAGGTAGCCAGAGGAGTCCCCCAGTATTATGCAGCCAGAGGAGTCCCCCAGTATTAGGCAGCCAGAGGAGTCCCCCAGTATTATGCAGCCAGAGGAGTCCCCCAGTATTAGGCAGCCAGAGGAGTCCCCCAGTATTATGCAGCCAGAGGAGTCCCCCAGTATTAGGCAGCCAGAGGAGTCCCCCAGTATTAGGTAGCCAGATGAGTACCCCAGTATTAGGCAGCCAGAGGAGTCCCCCAGTATTAGGCAGCCAGAGGAGTCCCCCAGTATAGGGCAGCCAGAGGAGTCCCCCAGTATTAGGTAGCCAGAGAAGTCCCCCAGTATTAGGCAGCCAGAGGAGTCCCCCAGTATTAGGCAGCCAGAGGAGTCCCCCAGTATTAGGTAGCCAGAGGAGTCCCCCAGTATTATGCAGCCAGAGGAGTCCAAGGGTATTAGGCAGCCAGAGGAGTCCCCCAGTATTAGGCATCCAGAGGAGCCCCCAGTATTAGGTAGCCAGAGAAGTTCCCCAGTATTATGCAGCCATAGGAGTCCCCCAGTATTAGGCAGCCAGAGGAGTACCCCAGTATTAGGCAGCCAGAGGAGCCCCCAGTATGAGCTAGCCAGAGGAGCCCCCAGTATTAGGTAGCCAGAGAAGTCCCCCAGTATTAGGCAGCCAGAGGAGCCCTCAGTATGAGGTAGCCAGAGGAGACCCCAGTATGAGGTAGCCAGAGGAGTCCCCCAGTATTAGGTAGCCAGAGGAGTCCCCCAGTATTATGCAGCCAGAGGAGTCCCCCGGTATTAGGTAGCTAGAGGAGTCCCCCAGTATTAGGCATCCAGAGGAGCCCCCAGTATTAGGTAGCCAGAGAAGTTCCCCAGTATTAGGCAGCCAGAGGAGCCCCCAGTATTAGGTAGCCAGAGGAGCCCCCAGTATTAGGTAGCCAGAGAAGTCCCCCAGTATTAGGCAGCCAGAGGAGCCCCCAGTATGAGGTAGCCAGAGGAGACCCCAGTATGAGGTAGCCAGAGGAGCCCCCAGTATGAGGTAGTCAGAGGAGCCCCCAGTATGAGGTAGCCAAAGGAGCCCCCAGTATTTGGTAGCCAGAGGAGCCCCCAGTATTATGTAGCCAGAGGAGTCCCCCAGTATAGGGCAGCCAGAGGAGTCCCCCAGTATTAGGTAGCCTGAGAAGTCCCCCAGTATTAGGCAGCCAGAGGAGTCCCCCAGTATTAGGCAGCCAGAGGAGTCCCCCAGTGTTAGGTAGCAAGAGGAGTCCCCCAGTATTAAGCAGCCAGACGAGCCCCCAGTATTAAGCAGCCAGAGGAGTCCCCCAGTATTAGGCAGCCAGAGGAGTCCCCCAGTATTAGGTAGCCAGAGGAGTCCCCCAGTATTATGCAGCCAGAGGAGTCCCCCGGTATTAGGCAGCCAGAGGAGTCCCCCAGTATTAGGCATCCAGAGGAGCCCCCAGTATTAGGTAGCCAGAGAAGTTCCCCAGTATTATGCAGCCATAGGAGTCCCCCAGTATTAGGCAGCCAGAGGAGTCCAACAGTATTAGGCAGCCAGAGGAGCCCCCAGTATGGGCTAGCCAGAGGAGCCCCCAGTATTAGGTAGCCAGAGAAGTCCCCCAGTATTAGGCAGCCAGAGGAGCCCCCAGTATGAGGTAGCCAGAGGAGACCCCAGTATGAGGTAGCCAGAGGAGTCCCCCAGTATTAGGTAGCCAGAGGAGTCCCCCAGTATTATGCAGCCAGAGGAGTCCCCCAGTATTAGGCATCCAGAGGAGCCCCCAGTATTAGGTAGCCAGAGAAGTTCCCCAGTATTAGGCAGCCAGAGGATCCCCCAGTATTAGGTAGCCAGAGGAGCCCCCAGTATTAGGTAGCCAGTGAAGTCCCCCAGTATTAGGCAGCCAAAGGAGCCCCCAGTATTAGGTAGCCAGAGGAGCCCCCAGTATTATGTAGCCAGAGAAGGCCCCCAGTATTAGGCAGCCAGAGGAGCCCCCAGTATTAGGCAGCCAGAGGAGTCCCCCAGTATTAGGTAGCCAGAGGAGTCCCCCAGTATTAGGCAGCCAGAGGAGCCCCCAGTATTAGGTAGCCAGAGGAGTCCCCCAGTATTATGCAGCCAGAGGAGTCCCCCAGTATTAGGCAGCCAGAGGAGTCCCCCAGTATTATGCAGCCAGAGGAGTCCCCCAGTATTAGGCAGCCAGAGGAGTCCCCCAGTATTATGCAGCCAGAGGAGTCCCCCAGTATTAGGCAGCCAGAGGAGTCACCCAGTATTAGGTAGCCAGATGAGTACCCCAGTATTAGGCAGCCAGAGGAGTCCCCCAGTATTAGGCAGCCAGAGGAGTCCCCCAGTATAGGGCAGCCAGAGGAGTCCCCCAGTATTAGGTAGCCAGAGAAGTCCCCCAGTATTAGGCAGCCAGAGGAGTCCCCCAGTATTAGGCAGCCAGAGGAGTCCCCCAGTATTAGGTAGCCAGAGGAGTCCCCCAGTATTATGCAGCCAGAGGAGTCCCCCGGTATTAGGCAGCCAGAGGAGTCCCCCAGTATTAGGCATCCAGAGGAGCCCCCAGTATTAGGTAGCCAGAGAAGTTCCCCAGTATTATGCAGCCATAGGAGTCCCCCAGTATTAGGCAGCCAGAGGAGTACCCCAGTATTAGGCAGCCAGAGGAGCCCCCAGTATGAGCTAGCCAGAGGAGCCCCCAGTATTAGGTAGCCAGAGAAGTCCCCCAGTATTAGGCAGCCAGAGGAGCCCCCAGTATGAGGTAGCCAGAGGAGACCCCAGTATGAGGTAGCCAGAGGAGTCCCCCAATATTAGGTAGCCAGAGGAGTCCCCCAGTATTATGCAGCCAGAGGAGTCCCCCGGTATTAGGTAGCTAGAGGAGTCCCCCAGTATTAGGCATCCAGAGGAGCCCCCAGTATTAGGTAGCCAGAGAAGTTCCCCAGTATTAGGCAGCCAGAGGAGCCCCCAGTATTAGGTAGCCAGAGGAGCCCCCAGTATTAGGTAGCCAGAGAAGTCCCCCAGTATTAGGCAGCCAGAGGAGCCCCCAGTATGAGGTAGCCAGAGGAGACCCCAGTATGAGGTAGCCAGAGGAGCCCCCAGTATGAGGTAGTCAGAGGAGCCCCCAGTATGAGGTAGCCAAAGGAGCCCCCAGTATTAGGTAGCCAGAGGAGCCCCCAGTATTATGTAGCCAGAGAAGGCCCCCAGTATTAGGCAGCCAGAGGAGCCCCCAGTATTAGGTAGCCAGAGGAGCCCCCAGTATTATGTAGCCAGAGAAGTCCCCCAGTATTAGGCAGCCAGAGGAGCCCACAGTATGAGCTAGCCAGAGGAGCCCCCAGTATTGGGTAGCCAGAGAAGTCCCCCAGTATTAGGCAGCCAGAGGTGTCAAGAACCGCAAGGGACGGTCCTTGATTGGGTCAATCGCTCAGAGTCAGAAACTCAATCTCGCTGTCGCTTTGGGAGCGTCCTGACTCCAAAGGATTCACCACACACGTACAATTTAAATGTTTGCCACCACGTGTGAGTCAGCACACGACTGTAAATATATTAGCACACTGCGAACACTGTAAGTTAACCTTTAGCTGTATGCAGGGATCGGTGCCAGATCTGTCTTTCTGTGCCCGATTCAAGCATACGGGTTATAAATACAAGATACTATAGAACACAAGGTAACGTTTTCGGAGGAGTAAGTACGATTGTGTATGTTCAAGAACAGGTCATAACCGTAAAACGATTTTAAAACGTTTTAATAACAGAAATGCATTACACACATTTATATACACTAATTAACACATAAACACAAAGCTTAAAATAAGAGGGAAAAACTGTGAAAAGTTTACTTAACTGAATGCAGTCCGTATGGGATATTGAATGAAATAAAGTCCAGTTCAAATGCAGGTGTTAATATCAAAAAAGTCCTTGAAACAAAGCATGCGTTCGGTCCTCCTGGAACGCATGCATGGACAGTTTCTAGTCGGCGAAATTTGGAGAACTGGGCGGGGTTATTCCTGCCCCAACTTTTATAGGATCTGAGTTCTGGGCTGGCTTTACCTGGAAAGTAGGTGGGTTTACCTCCTCTGGAGCATGAGAGGCAGGATTTCTGTACAAGCCTAAAATTACACAATTTACCAATAACCTGCACCATTTTTGTCTGCATTGGCTCACAGCGTATCCGAGGGCAGATTTGTAACCTGCGGCTAATGTGTGATCCAATGACACCAAATACCGTTAGATTAGCATGTGTGGTCTGCTAGTGATAAGTAGTTGAGTCCCCCTGGTAGCTAGCAGGCTAGAATTTGGATTAGTTATTAGGCTGATTTTTAGGAACCAGAAAATATATTTGTCATTTGTCTGCGATAACCACATCTTGACTTATTAATACATGAAATTTGTTCATTGTCTGTTCACAGTTTTGGAGGGAAGCAAAAGGGATTGATCTGCTGAAGCTACTCCATGGCCACCATTTGGTCGTAGCACTTATGTGTGAATAGCTAGTAAGGAAGTGGAGGGGTGAGGGGCTCTAATTCAGACTGAAGGGAAAAGACATCTGTTGTACGTTTAAACAGAAAGTGACAAAACAAAACTGAAATTCTGCTCGACAATACGGAAATCGTTGGCGCTTACGCATGCCTTTCCGTAGTGTTCATCACAAGAGGAGCCCACAGTATTAGGTAGCCAGAGGAGCAGGGCCGGTTCTAGATTCCCCAATTGGAATGATCACACAGCACCCGACAATTTGCACTGCACGTTATAGCTGCGATGACACCCCCCAAAACACACTCAGTATAGGTAGGTAGCCAGGTATAGGTGCCCCCAGTATTGGTAGCCAGGTACAGTTGCCCCCAGTATAGGTTAGCCAGGTACAGTTGCCCCCAGTATAGGTTGGCCAGGCACTCTCTTCACTTCCTGTTTCTGCCCGGTGCTGCCCCCAGACTTTTGCCGCCTCACTTGGCATCATGGGAGGACCCAGCCTGCAGAGGAGCCCTCAGTATTAGGCAGCCAGAGGAGTCCCCCAGTATTAGGTAGCCAGAGGAGCACCTAGTATTAGGTAGCCAGAGGAGCTCTCAGTATGAGTTAGCCAGAGGAGCCTGAAGTACTAGGTAGCCCTCAGTATTAGGTAGCACCCATGAGATTAATAGTCATTTACTGCTTGGGAAGAATATAAATAAGATACAAAAAGTAGAGACATCACTTTACCAACAAAGATCAGAATAGCTAAGGCTTGGTCCTTCCTGTAGCATCACGTGGCTTACAGCTGGACCATAAATGAGGATGTACATAGAAGAATTGATGCTTTTAATTGTGGTGCTGGAGAAAATTACTGAGATGGCAAAGAGATATAAAGCGTTTGTATGTAAGAATCAAGCCCAGATTGCATGCTTTAAGGAAAATTAGAACTCAAATGCTTCGGCCACATGTGAAGGAAAGATTCACCAGAGAAGACCTTGATGTTAGGACAAAAATACAGAAAAATGGGAAGGAGGTCACAGAGGTTAAAGCAGCAGTGGCGTCTAGACCAGCCTGGCATGCTAAAAGTCAACGAGGTCATGAAAAATCAGACCCGACTTTGGGCTGGTGCACACCAAAACCCGCTAGCAGATCCGCAAAATGCTAGCAGATTTTTAAACGCTTTTTTTTATTTTTATGAGGCGTTTTGCTAGCGTTTTGCGGATTGCTGCTGCGGTTTTCAGTATAGTAGATTTCATATATTGTTACAGTAAAGCTGTTACTGAACAGCTTCTGTAACAAAAACGCCTGCAAAACCGCTCTGAAGTGCCGTTTTTCAGAGCGGTTTGCGTTTTTCCTATACTTAACATTGAGGCAGAAACGCATCCGCAATCCAAAAAATGCCTCACCCAGGCATTTTTCGTTTCCGCAAAACGCCTCCCGCTCTGGTGTGCACCACCCCATTGAGATACATTGACCAAGCAGATCCGCAGCCGCAAGCGGATCTGAAAACGCCCAAAAAGCCGCCCGGTGTGCACCAGCCCTAAATGACTGAAGACTAAAAACCACCAGTCATGCCTGGAGCAAACATACAGCCACTGGATATAGAATGACATCAGCACTCCTGATCTGCAGTCTATTCTTGGGTCAAAAATTCTGAAAAAATTAAAAACAGTAGATTAACACAATGGCCAATCAAGCAACATCTTGAAAGGAAGTGAGAAATGACACCTTCATATTCTTCAAAAATCAAGTTTCCTTTAAAGTGGACCTTAAAGTGAACCCGAGGTGAGAGTGATATAGAGGCTTCCATATTTATTTCCTTACAGCTAATGGGAATCCGTGTTTAAATAAAAAAGTCAGATACTCACCTAAGGAGAGGGAAGGCTCGGGTCCTAATGAGCCTTCCCTCTCCTCTCCCAGTGTCCTCAGTGCTGCGCTGGCTCCCCGTTCAAATCCCCCGCCGTGGGAACTTTAGAAGTCTCCGGGAGCCGAGTCCTCCTGAAGACAGGTGGCTCCATACTGCACACGTGTGAGTGCGACAAGAGGGCGCTCGCGCATGCGCAGTGTAGAGCGGCCCGTCTTTAGGAGCACTCGAGCTCCCGAAACATTTCCGAAACCTCCCTTCGGTGGGGAAACAGCGGTGTTTGCCCGAAACGGTCGAATACCGATACAGGCGGAGCCAGCGCAACAACGGACCGGGAGAGGAGAGGGAATGCTCTATGGGACCCAGAGCCTGCCTCTCCTTAGGTGAGTATCTGACTTTTTTATTTATATATGGGTTCTCATTAACTTTAATAAACAATACTAGTTGCCTGGCGTCCCTGCTGGTCTATTTAGCTGCAGTAGTGTCTGATACCAGAAACAAACATGCAGCTAATCTTGTCAGATCTGACCTTGTCAGAAACACCTTATCTGCTGTATGCTTGTTTGGGCTAAAAGGATTAGAGGCAGAGGATCTGCTGGACAGCCAGGCAACTGATTGGAAACTAATATGGCAGCCTCCATATTACTCATACTTCGGGTTTACTTAAACTTGTGCATAGGACAGAAGGAAAACAGAGAGAAGTGCACTGTATATATATTTAGAGAGTTTAGCCTGTCGAATTCCCCCTCTTTTATGACTAATCACAAGTGTAATTTGATCAGCTCAGGAATCTCCTGCCACGACAGAGCAGCTAATTTGTAAACACAGGATGTTAACCCTCTGTTTCCATGAAAGCAGGAAGAGACACACTGCAGATTTATTGCAGGATTTGTATCGGCTGTAACAAAGAAATGTTTTTTCTTAAAAAGTTATTATGCTGCTGCTTATCTTTTAGAGCAGAGAGGAAGCTCTAAGTTCAGCTCCGCTTTTACTAACTCAGATTCTTTTTTTACTTTCAGAAGATGTGTCAACTCTGGTGGTCATCACATCACCTGACCAGCTTGCTACCTTCTCCAGCAAGGATAAAACTCCATCAAAACAAACAGCTATATTCTATGAGATTATTGACTTGCTCTGAGTATCATCAATCTTGTTTTACAGACACGGACAGAGCGTTATGACACAGAGCAAGGAGAAGAACAACCAGGAAGAGCAGCTGCAGTTTCCATCCCAGCCCTGTCATCATTCTTCAGGGGACTTTGGGTGGCAGTGGGAAGCACTGGCAAACCTTCAACCTTCAACTTTGCAGCAAAACTGAGCCATCTGGCCCCCCTACAAAACCATATTGCCCCCCCCCCCCCCCTCCACTGTTATAGAAAATTGCGGCAGCTGAGCAATACATAACCGGAGCCGCATCCTCCCCACTCCTCTCTTCAGCCTCCCTGTGCAGTCTCATCCTCCCCACTCCTCTCTTCAGCCTCCCTGTGCAGTCTATCTCCTTTCAGCTTCCGTCCCTGCATGTCATGTGACGTGCATCAGGCGTCGCAGGGAGCTAGACAGGGTACAATCTGTCTGAAGAGAGGCGTGACACTGGTAATGGATCTCACCACTGCCACACTCTGCATCTAACCAGGACCGGGCTCCTAAGGCCTCGTTCACATCAGGGCCGTTTCTGTGCGCTTTTCACAGCGCACTGCCCTGTGCGATCAGCAAGGTATTGATTTTTCCATGTAACTAAATGTAGCTGGTTCACATCTATGCGCTGCGCTGAGCAGCGTTACAGAAACGTAGTGTTGCAGGCATTTCTGTGCGTTGAGCTGGAAAGCGCACAGCAATGCAAGTGAATGGGTCCGCTTTTTTAGCGCATAGAAGCGCGTACAAGCGCATAGAAGCGCATGCGTTTTTTACCCCTAATTGGAGAAAAAAATACATTTACATACAAAAACAAAGTTTTATTGACAACTGCTGCTGCTACAGTAAGCAAAACGTGCTTTAAAGAAGCGCAGCGCAACGCACAGAAACGCGGACGAAAGCGCGCACAAGCGCATGCGTTTTTTACCCTGCGCTTTAACACGTTTTTCAGCGCAGCAGATGTGAACGAGGCCTAAGGGCCTGAGCCCACTGATGCAGTTGTTTCCGCTTATGTCCGCTTTTCAGCATCTCTAACATTGATGTTTAACTGAAAAGCGGACACAACTGCGTCAGTGGGCTCAGGCCCTTAGGCCTCGTTCACATCATACGCGTTTCCGTGCGGATATGGAAGCACGTATGATGTGCTGAAACGAAGGAACGGCAGAAGGGCATAGACAGCCCTTCTACCGTTCACATCTACTGCGCTGAGAGCAGCAGTACGATACGCTGGGAAGCGCTTGCATACTGCTGTCTGCATTTTGCCCGGAAGAGCAGAGCAGATCCCATCACTGTCATGGATGGGATCAGCAGGGCAGCGGCGCAGATGGCGTGCGATCGGAGGCGCTGCGTTCGGATCGCACGGCCATCTGCGTTGGTAGATGTGAACGAGGCCTCAACTGATGCAGGGCTTCTCGGTGCGCAAAGCGCACAGCTTAGCGCCTGAGTTCAGCACGGCTATAGCAGCAATGCCATAGTCCAGGGTTTCTCAACACGTGGTACGCGTACCCCTGGGGGTACGCAAGACCACTGCAGGGGGTACGCATTGTTCTCTCCCCATTGTCTAGCTACATTCAAATATTCGTAGCAGTCTCAGTCTCCGTCTCCCTGCTCCTCCGTGCACAGCATTAGATGCAGGCATGTGGCCCCGCCCCTTCCCCGACAGGCAGACTCGCAGTGAAGTTCCAGGCTTGTGTTCCAGCCCTCTGCTTTGCCTTCTCTGCATCAGCGGCTGGTGTGTAGTGGTATGTTAATGACAGGACATGTTTGTAGTGCGGAGAGTTGCTATGAGAAGTGTATGTAGTGTTGTTTTTGCCTTCTGGTCCACTCTTTTTCTGGGAGTCAGTACTTCGTAGTATGACCCAGTGCAGTCTGTATCGTTAATCCTGCTATAGATGCAATAGTATGTTGTGCACAGTGTGTATCAGTATACATACAGTGTGAATATAAATATAAGTTCCATCTCCAGAGATCTAAGCTGCTGCTCTCATCTGTCACTGCCTTATCTCTGTGCCTCTCCTTCTCTGTCATAAACCCCCCCTCCTCGGTATTTCTGTTTACACGCTGGACACACAGCCAGGGCTGGAATGAGAGCCAACAATATTCATCCAGGCAATCCACAAAATACACATTCAGATGTAATAGTTGGATGCAGTCAGAGCTCCAAGCATTTTTCTGAGTGACAGTCTGTCTTTGGAGGACCCAATCCTTCTTTATTCCTTTCAGGACTCATGTACATTTTCTACTGAAATATGTGTCAAAAGTAATTCTGAAACTTAAAGGAGTTATCAGGCATTCCAAAAGAAAATAAGTGCTACTTACCCGGGGCTTCCTCCAGCCCCAAGCATGTCCTTCGCCACAGCTCTGCCCGCAGCCGTTCGCCGCAGCTCCATCCCGGTCCCCGGCGCCTGCGCAGTGCGCTCCGGTCCACGTGGTGGTGATTGACAGATCCGCTAGCACAGGCGCAGTACAGGCTGACCTCCAGGTCGGCCTGACGTCATCACGCGGACCAGGAGGCAGAGGCGGCGAATGGCTGAAGGGAGAGCTGCAGCGAGGGACATGCTGGGAGCTTGGGGCTGGAGGAAGCCCTGGGTAAGTAGCACTTATTTTCTTTTGGAATGCCTGATAACTCCTGTTATGGGGAGAAAAGTTTTACTTCCCTGGGTCTTCCTCCAGTCTCCTGTAGGGTCCCTCACCATCCTTCTGGTCCCCTCTATTGTGCTCCAGTGAAGAACACAATCCAACTGGGTCATGGACTACTGCACATGCATGGTCCAAGCAGTGTGCACTCTCCTATCGCACTTCAGAGCCCAGAAGCTTTCTGCACAAGGGCAGGTACAGTCTTAATGAACTGTGCAGAGCAGTCACAGGAGCGCAAATATTTCTTGCATGTAGCCCGACTCAGCTTAGTCATGGACTTTACAGTGCTGTCAGCAGCAAAATGGTAGGTCCCAGCCTCAATCAGCACCCTCACCTGTCTCTCACCACTCATCACCCTCCACCAGCACACTCACCATCCATCACCCTCTGCCAGCCAAAGCCAGCACATTTACCTGTTCCTCACCACCCATAAGCCTCAGCCAGCACCCTCACCAGTCTCTCCCCATCCAGGACCCTCAGCCAGACTCACCCAGCACCCTTATCCTCCCAAGCATGTGTGTTTTTTTTCATCATATAGCTTGCGCAGTCGCTGGCCTGGGGGTACTTCGGGGAGATGGAGTAGCAACAAGGGGTACTTGGTTTAAAAAAGTTGAGAAACACTGCCATAGTCCATGCCCCACGTACAAGTAATTCTGCATCTAACCAAGTCGGTTTGCACGAGCTGCTCCAGCTTACTGCACAGGCACAGCGGAACGCGAAGTACAGCCAAGCTCCTGCATGGAGAGGAGCGCAGCATGGATCCGACAAGCTCTTGTCGTTTTCTTTGGGGAGTTCACAAACTGCAACAGGGGTCCAGAGGCAAGGCCAGAATACATTCTGTGCCCCTAGGCCAAGCATGTGGTTGCTCCCCTTTTATCTGCAGCATTCCATGTGCAGCTCCCCCTTCCATGTGCATCTTTCATGTACTGTAGTCCCTCTTATTCATGCACCGCTCCCTAGAGCATTAGTTTCCCCTTTTCATGTGTTGCTCCCCATTTTCAGCCTCCTCTTTCACATTTAGCAACCCCTCTTTCATGTTCAGGTGCCCCCCTGGGATGTAGCCGCCCAAGGCCCGGGCCATTGTGGCCTTTCCAAAATCCAGAAAAAAGAGTTAACCCATTGCACACTCACATGCAAATATTTAAACAAATGCATTCACCGGAATCAATCATAAAGGCACCCCTGCTATTCCTACAGCTAAGTTAAAAGCTTAGTTAAAAAAGAATGTATTCCTTTGTGTAGTCACCTACACTGCGCAGAAGTACCCAGGTATTCGTAGGTCTCCTAACTCTGGCCCTGTAACATGCATAGTGCAGACATGCAACCATTGTTTTCAGTTCAGAGTGTAGGGTAAACATACGGAAAGTGCCACCGCCCGGCCAGCCACGTCTTCTGTTGCTATGGGGAATGATGGAGGGACGATGGCATGCTTGTCAAGCTTTCAAAACTTCACTAGATTTTAATATGACTTGTAAAGGAAGCCTGTTTTTGAATGTACCAAGTAGCAAAGAAATTAACCGGGTCTACAGCTGGATCTTTAGCAATTATAGCTCAGTTTTATTGTAACTTAGCCACAGTAAAGCACACATAAGGTTTTGGTGCGCAGGTCTTTGTCAAGTGCTGACCTATAATTGCTAAAAATCCCTGTCGAGACACGGTCAATTTCTTTGCTACTTAGTACTATTTACAGCTTTTGTGTCACTGCAGGCTGGTTGACTCTTCCTGGTACTGGAATCATTAAGCCCTTGTTCACTTTGCGTTCCACTCGCGTTAGCGTTGGGCTTTTTTTACGTCATTTTCTTTTTTTTTTATTCACAGCGCTTGAGTGGGCTTGAGTGGGCGTTGCGTTTTTGTGAAAAGCGCTTTTCTAAGTGCTTTTCCAGAGCGTTTTTTTTTTATTCACTCCCTGTCACAAGCCAGGAAGTTAACTCTTTGACCCGGAAAAGAATAAATAACAATAACAACAATAACAATATTTATATAGCGCTTTTCTCCCTGGGGACTCAAAGCGCTGTGGCCCTGCATTATGCAGTCTCAAAGGCTAGGGAAAAGAGGTGAGTTTTTAGCCTTTTTTAAAAACTGTCCAGAGAAGGAGCCTCTCGTACTGATTGTGGAAGTGAGTTTTTATAGAGTAGGAGATGCATAGGAAAATACGTTGTATTTATTCTTAAAAACGCAATCGCTGCACAAAGCGATTTGGTGAGGATTTTGCGTTTTTCCTATACCTTCCATTGAGGCAAAATCGCCTCAAAAAAGGTACATGCAACGCTTTTCTGAAACGAACCGCTCAGATGTGAACTCTCTCACAGAGAATCATTGCATAATCGCTTTCAGGGCGATTTTGAAAAATCACCAGCGCTTAAAAAAAATCACAAAGCGCCTCTAGTGTGAATGAGCACTAAATGTTTTTTGTTCGTATTTTTTAAAAAAAATTTAAGGGCCCTTTTCCACTAGCGCGTTTGCTAGCTGAATCGCAAACCGCTAGCGATTTTACAATCGCTATGGTTTGCTAAATAACATAGGAATCGCGGTAGGTTATTTCCACTACCGCGATTCGTTTTTGCCTCAAACGCGATCGCGCCACGAAGCGATATTTGCCGCGATTTTACTATGCACTACAGCATAGCAAAATCGTCAACGCAACTTTCCTGCACTTTGCTATTCAGCGTGAACGCTAGTGATTGCTAGTGGAAAAGGGCCCTAAATCTTAATTGTCAAATAATCAGTGTGTTAGTGGATCTGAGTTGTTCAGATAGATCAGTGATCTGCAAACTTGGCTCTCCAGCTGTTAAGGATCTGTAATTTAACCACTTGCCGACCACGCACTCATACCGCGCGTCGGCAAAGTGGCAGCTGCAGGACCAGCGACGCAGTTCTGCGTCGCCGGCTGCAGACTAATTAATCAGGAAGCAGCCGCTCGCGCGAGTGGCTGCTTCCTGTCAATTCACGGCGGGGGGCTCCGTGAATAGCCTGCGGGCCGCCGATCGCGGCTCGCAGGCTAAATGTAAACACAAGCGGAAATAATCCGCTTTGTTTACATTCGTACAACGCTGCTAACAGTAGCAGCGTTGTACCAGATCAGCGATCCCCGGCCAATCAGCGGCCGGGGATCGCTGTCACATGACAGGCAGGAGCCTGTTAGAGGCTGCACAGGACAGATCCGTTCCTGTGCAGCCTCGGATCTCCGGGTAAGGGAGGGAGGAGAGGGAGGGGGAGAATTTCGCCGCGGAGGGGGGCTTTGAGGTGCCCCCCCACAACACCCAGGCAGGCAGGAGCGATCAGACCCCCCCAGCCAGCACATCATCCCCCTAGTGGGGAAAAAAGGGGGGCGATCTGGTCGCTCTGCCTGCACCCTGATCTGTGCTGGGGGCTGCACAGCCCACCCAGCACAGATCAGCTAAAACAGCGCTGGTAAAGGGGGTAAAGGGTGGGTCCTCAAGTGGTTAAGGATTGAACTTCATCATAATCAGTAGCTGATACCCCCTTTCCCATGAGAAATCTTTTCCTTTTCTCAAATAGATCATCAGGGGGTCTGTATGGCTAAAATAGTGGTGAAACCCCTCCCACACGGTGACGTCACGACCATAGTCCTGAGTAACCACTTGTTGTCTGCGAACTTCATTGCCTTGTGGGAAATAACGGCTTTTTCCAACTGCCAGGCAATCAGTATCTCTCTTTGTGTATATGTATATCTATAAACAAGCAACCTTTTTATGCTGGGAATACACAATGAGATGTTTCAGCAGATTTACTGTCCGATCGATTTTCCGATAGTTTTTCTTAGCAATTTCCATTTACTTCTATAAGAAATCGATCAGAAAAATGATCGAAAATAAGATGGGACCCGTTAGAAATTATCTTTCGAAACATCTATCTGCCAAAATATCTCATGGTGTATTCCCAGCATTAGCCTATCGCACTGTTAGTGGGCGTGGCTATAGATAATGGCAGTTGAAGTTGTCTGTTTTTTTCTTGTCGCCAGTAGTAAAGATGATTGTGTGCATACTGATTGTGGATCAAACAACATGAACAAGTTACATGGCGAATATCAATCATTTCTTGATCTCTCTTCTCACTTTACAATGTATGTATTTATTTTTCCCCTTTTCGTTAAAGTTCCTTCCACCTTAAATCCACCTTATAAAATTTGATCACTGATGATTTCCCCGCTGGAGATCCTTGAGGACAGTTTACAACACTTCACTAAAATAAAGTTTTAATATATTTTAATTAAATTTTAATATATTTGAAAATAAATCTGTTGGGATGTGTGGGAAGAGGAGTGAAACACATTTTTGGGATATGTTGGCACCTCCTAGTCCTGTCAACACACAAGGGGCTTTGCCAGCTGGAAGAGCGTGTATTTTATTTGCTGCATTGACATAATTCCCATCGTTCAGTGACTGTACAAGGCAGTAAATCTGCTGTAGCCGCTCTGTATTCCACCAGCAAGCCATGCTGTCTTCTCTCCAGTTCCTTTTGTTTATGATGCCACCTAGTGTCAGCCTTGGGAACAGGTGAAGTCTTGCACAGTTGCCAGCTTAGCTTCCCCGGGCTTGAGTGGGTTAACAATGCAGCATTTCCTATTTGCATTAATATATTCTTAATTCTGTCACAACCATTTTCTCACTCTGATAACTGCTGTCTTAATTAGTCAGTTGGTCTTATCAGGAGAGCCAAAAGCACCTTGTGAGCTCACACCTCTGATTTAATAAGGCAAAGAGCAAAGTGCATTAAGCCATATCAACCAATCAGCAATCAGCGTTCATTGTTCTGACTGCTCTGTTTGATGAAGGTGAAATCTGGCTGACAGTACATTAGCCCGAACCTGCTAACACCTATGGTAATTTTGTAAAGAGGACCTGAACTCAGAACTTCCTCTCTGCTCTAAAAGATACATAACAGCATAATAACCTTTACAGAAAAACATTTCTTTGTTACAGCTGATACAAATCCTGCAATAAATCTGCAGTGTGTCTACTTCCTGATTTCATGTAAGCAGACATAAGGTTAACATCCTGTGTTTACAAATTAGCAGCTCTGCCATGAATAAGGATAATCCGGAGCTGACAGCGGAAGAGATCAAATTACAGTGGTGATTAGTTACAGATGTGGGAGAATTAGGCAGGCTAAACTCTCTAAATACATACAGGGTGCACGTCTCTATGTTTTCCTTCTGTCCTGTGCAAGAGTTCAGATTCACTTTAACCACTTCAGCCTACAGCTTCGAAAATCTTATGCATCCAAGCAATGTTCACCTCCCATTCATTCGCTAATAACTTTATCGCTTCTTATCAAAATTAATTGATCTATATCTCGTTTTTTCCGCCACTAATTAGGCTTTCTTTAGGTGGTACATTTTGCTAAGAGCCACTTTACTGTAAATACATTTTAACAGGAAGATTAAGATAGAAATGGAAAAAAAACATTATTTCTCAGTTTTTAGCCATTATAGTTTAAAATTAATACATGCTACAGTAATTAAAACCCATGCATTTTATGTGCCCATTTATCCCGCTTATTACACCATTTAAATTACGTCCCTATCACAATTTATGGCGCCGATATTTTATTTAGAAATAAAGGTGCATTTTTTCAATTTGCGTCGATCACTATTTACAAGCTTATAATTTTAAAAAATGTAATAAGATACTCTCTTGACATGTATATTTAAAAAGTTCAGACCCTTAGGTAACTATTTATGTAGTTTTTTTTTTTTTAATTGTAATTTTTTTTATTATTTTTTTTAATACAAAAATGTATTTGGGTAATTTTAGTTTGGGAGGTAAATAGCCAATTTTAGATGTAAAAGAATGTATTTTTTATTCAATACAGGTATGTGGGTGCAGTTTACTATTTGGCCACAAGATGGCCACATTCAAAAAGTTCCTAGATGCGAACGATGTCGCATCTAGGAACTAAAATGAAGAGAAGTTGTTTCCTGGGGGCAGAAATACCACGCTCTCTGATGAGAAAGCGTCGGTATTTCTGCCGGGGACTTGGATCGGTGAATGGGAATTATATTCCCATTCACTGATCGGGGGGGCAGCGGGAGGTAGCGGGGGCGCGCGCGGGGCGCGCGCCCGATCGCGCGCAACACACGGCTGCAGCACCACTGCCTATCTGGACGGATATATGCGTCCAGATATGGCGAAGTGGTTAAAGGAAGATCTGGAAGGGTGAATGTATGTATGGCAACAATTTTTTATTTGGAAATAAAGGTGTATTTTTTTCCGTTTTGCGCCTGTCACTAATTACATGTCCTTTTTTTTTTTTTTGCAAAAAATAACATTAATATACTCCCATGACATGCATATCAAGAAAGTTGAGTCCCTAAGGTAACTATTTATGTACTTTTTTTTACGTCTCTTTTTTTTTTAAGTGCTTTATTTTGGTAACTACAGGAGGGGAGGTAAGAAGTTAATTAATGTAGTATTTTATGTATTTTTATTTAATGGGTTGTGTATGTAGGTGGTATTTTACTATTTGGCCACTAGATGTCGCCTCACTTTATTCCGATGTGTGCATCTTTTACTGCATACATGTGTTACAGGAAATGTATGCCTTACTATCACTGTTGTCAATGACCATCGCCTACTCATTGATGCTGGTTTCATTGATCACAGGCACTTAGATTGGTGGATAGGAACTGTTCCCATTCACTGATTTGTGCACTAACGGGTGGTGTGCGGGAGAGCGCACAGCGGCAGGAGACGAATATCTACGCCCCCGGGACTACAGATGAAGTCCTGCAGGGTGTAGATATATTGCACGCTGTGCAGTAACTAGTTAATGTGGAGAGATCATTTTTAACAATAGTAAACAGAATCTTTACCAAGCATAACTTAAAGGAATACTATTGACGGTGACGTCAATATTTACCTTCCCGGCTCCTGCGCAGTCGCTCTGACGGCTGTCGGCTTTGAAGTAGGCGGAAATACCCGATCGCCGTCGGGTCTGCTCTACTGCGCAGGCGCAGGCCTGCGCAGTAGAGCGGACCCGACGGAGATCGGGTATTTCCATCTATTTCCGTGCCGAAAGCAGCCACAGCGCCCCCGCTGGAGCCAGCAAAGGTAAATATTGAAGCTACAGTCGGCTCTGTCGCCGGCTGTTCGGAGGGCTGCAGCGAGACCCCCGTGGGACAGAGGACGGCGTGGGAAGCCTCATTAGGATCCGGAGGCTTCCCCCACCCGAGGTGAGTACCCCCCAGGGGAGGTTTTTGTTGTTACAGAGTCTCTTTAAAGCAGACACCCTTTTTGAAAATTGATTGATTCCAATAGAGCTAAATCCTACACACAATGAATTAAAGCTTTTGCGTCTGATATTTAACATTAAAAGTAGGAAAATGTTAACACAGCTACTTAGACATTTTTACATTGTCATTTTAGAACACTCGGTTATTGATAGTGTTCCTTTAATGAATAAAACAGCTTATTTATTTTTTTTACAATATTACTTTGGAAATTATTTAGTCTGTGTTTGCCCATTGTAAAATCTTTCCACAGCCTGATTTACCTTCTGAAAAAGAGCACAGGTGGCAACATCTTTACTGCTGGCAAGGTGCATCCCTGCAGAATGTTTGTCTGTTAAGTGTTCCTGTGAAGAAACGCGGAAAAGCCGCCGCATGGACGCAGGATGAGGTGGCTGTTTCCGCGGCTGGCATAGCGGAACGCGGAGAAACCGCCGCGTCTGACGCGACGGTTTGCGCGCACAGGCCTGGTACTGACAGTCTGACCAGGCGCGGGGAGGCCACCGCATGTACAGATAGCGGTGCGTCTCACCCCGCGTGCAGGCCAGCAGAGACATTGCAAAGCGTGACTGGAGTGGCTGGGACTGATAGTCCACACAGGTTCAGAATGACGCGCGCGCACGCTGAGAGGCAGAGTTTATATGACAGCCAGAAGAAGGTCAGCTGACCCAGCTGGTCAGCTGACATTTCCACCACTTTTCATTGGTCCAGCACTTAAGGGAGGCGAGGGAAGCGCTGATGTATATATACTGGGTGCTGGTCATTTCTCTGGTGTCTGGCGTTGCGATCACTACGTGGTAGCACTCAGACCTTGTCAGTATCTGTGTTCTAGCATAGTTTCCAAAGGTGATCACGGAGCTCACACCTTAGCGTTAGGAATATTGAACTGTATTATTTGTTATGACCTTCTGCTTGCCTGACTAATCCTGAACTCTGATTCTGTACCTTGCTATTTCTAATATCCTGTTGCCAATCTCTGCTCGTTCCTGGACTCTGTACCTGCCTCCTGATTCTGTACCTCGTTATTCTGATTCTCCGTTGCCTAACCCTGCCTGTTATTGGATTCCGAGTCTGCCTTCTGATTCTGTACTTTATCTATCTGTGTGTTGACGACCTGGCTTGGCCGACCTCGAGAACTAGCCTTACTGTTAGAGGCAGTTCCCAGATCTGTTAGTGACACCCTCTCATTGGTGTCACTCACGCTCTCTCCTTCCCACATTCTGCTTAGCTCCTCCTCCGGGAGAGTCTAGGCTTACGGAAGGAGCATACTTCTGTGCAGTATTCCTTACTGCCTCTGTACCAACTCCTTAGGTACAGTCCACTAGTGTTACTGTTACACCCAAACACTCACTTCTCTCTCAGGTGTCCAGAGGTTAGTAGATATATCTGATTATCGGTGATACTGCAGATCATCAATAATCGGGTATATTCTGCATTCTCGGTGATACTGCAGATCACCGGTAATCAGACCCTCTCTGTGTTACACCGATCGTTACAGTTCCAAAGTGAGCAGAAACAACTCCTGGACCCATGTGCAATTCACTTTTTCTCCGAGTTTATATTTTCATGCCTTGACAATAAAATGCCTTTTAGACCCCCAGCAAGCAAGAAAATACACACACTAAGGGTTGGTGTACACTACAAGAGCTTTTTAAATGCTAGTGATTTTAAAAGTTCTTGCTAATTTAATGCCAGGGCCGGCCTTTGACCTGAGCGACCGGTGCGATCGCTCAGGGCGCCGGCTTCCAGGGGGCGCTCGTGCCACCTGACCTGGCCGCATGTGTTTTAATAACTGCAGGGCCCCGGCTGGGTCCGTCTCGCTCCGCCCCCTGGTGCGCTGCTGGGGGTGATGGGGCAAACATGCCCGTGTGGCCGCCGTGATGGAGGGGGGAGCCGCGGGGAGGGCAGCCCGACCTCTCCCTCCCTTCCTCTCCGGGCACCCTCCGTGCTCCCCCCCCCTCCGATCCGATGCAGACTGCTAAGGGAACAACTCACCTTCCTGGTTCCGATCGCCGGCTCCTCTCACTTGCTGCTGGTCGCCTCTTCTACATAGCCGCTGATGCATAATAAACTTCCTAACAGGAAGTTTATTGTGCATCAGCGGCTATGTAGAAGAGGCGACCAGCAGCAAGTGAGAGGAGCCGGCGATCGGAACCAGGAAGGTGAGTTGTTCCCTTAGCAGTCTGCATCGGATCGGAGGGGGGGAGCACGGAGGGTGCCCGGAGAGGAAGGGAGGGAGAGGTCGGGCTTCCCTCCCCGCGGCTCCCCCCTCCTCTATGGGGGGGGGGGCTACCTACCTACCTACCTACCTAGGGGGGGGGTGTTACCTACCTACCTACCTACCTACCTACCTACCTAATCTATACTGGGGGGCAGCTACCTATCTAATCTATACTGGGGGCACCTACCTATCTAATCTACACTGGGGGCACCTACCTATCTAGCCAATACTGGGGGCACCTACCTATCTAACCTATACTGGGGGTAGCCACCTATCTAATCTATACTGGAGGCACCTACCTGTCTAGCCAATACTGGGGGAACCTACCTATCTAACCTATACTGGGGGGCAGCTACCTATCTAATCTACACTGGGGGCACCTACCTATCTAGCCAATACTGGGGGCACCTACCTATCTAACCTATACTGGGGGCAGCTACCTATCTAACCTATACTGGGGGCAGCTACCGATCTAACCTATACTGGGGGCAGCTACCTATCTAACCGATACTGGGGGCACCTACCTATCTAATCTATACTGGGGGCAGCTACCTATCTAACCTATACTGGGGGTAGCTACCTATCTAACCTATACTTGGGGCACCTACCTATCTAATCTATACTGGGGGCAGCTACCTATCTAACCTATACTGGGGGCACCTACCTATCTAACCTATACTGGGGGCACCTACCTATCTAATCTATACTGGGGGCAGCTACCTAT
This sequence comes from Hyperolius riggenbachi, assembly GCF_040937935.1. NCBI lineage: Eukaryota > Metazoa > Chordata > Amphibia > Anura > Hyperoliidae > Hyperolius > Hyperolius riggenbachi. Next base: position 319,110,330 of record NC_090651.1, read on the forward strand.
CTATCCTATACTGGGGGTAGCTACCTAACTAATCTATACTGGGGGCAGCTACCTATCTAATCTATACTGGGGGCAGCTACCTATCTAATCTATACTGGGGCATCTACTTATCTAATCTATACTGGGGGCAGTTACCTATCTAATCTATACTGGGGCAGCTACCTATCTAACCAATATTGCAGGTACCTACCTATCTAACCTATACACTGGGGCAGCTACCTATCTAACCTGTACTGGGGGCACCTACCTATCTAACCTATAGCTGGGACAAGTATACTGGCTACCTATACTGTGGGCACTCATCTGGCTAACCTATACTGGGGGGGATCTGTAGCTGGACACTTACACTAAGGGGGGGGGGGGGGAGGGGAACTGCTGCTTAAATACACTATAAGGGGATCTGCGACTGCAAGACTAGTAGCCTAAGCCCATATACACTAAGGGGGGGATCTGGTCTTGTATATGTAGGCAGATCCCCCCTTTAGTGTATATAGGCTTAGGCTACTAGTCTTGCAGTTGCAGATCCCCTTTTAGTGTATTTAGGCAGCAGATCCCCCCGCCATCCCCCCCCCCCCCATTAGTGTATGTGTGTGGTGCACTCACACGCGAAGAGGATGAATGTGGGGGGGGGAGGGGGGCACCAAAATCTGGTTACGCTCAGGGCGCTGTGAAACCTAAGGCCGGCCCTGTTTAATGCTATGGTGGATTTTTACAAAATCACATCGCTCAAGTGTGAACACTCACATAGGATAACATTAGCAGGAGCTTTTAAAATCACAAAGGCACTTTTTCAATTGGAAAGTGCAGGAAAGTTATTGTAACTACTTGCCGACCGCATCACGCCAATGGGCGTGGCCGCGGCGGCAGCCCCAGCACGGCCTAATGCCGATCGGCGTAAAGTCCTGGGGCAGCAGTTTGCAGTAGATCGCGCGCATCTTCTGCTCGGGGGGTGGAGCTCAGCCCCGCCTTCAGTCTCCGAGCGGCAATCGCAGCTCGGGAGACTGTTAGATGACAAAATCGCCGTCTAATTGCATAGTACATCGCTGGGGACAGCCGTGTGACAGCTGATCACAGTGATTGGCTGGCGGGGGGGGGGGGGGTGAGGGAGGGTCCAGAATACGAATAATTAAAAAATAGTACAATTTATTAAAAAAAAATATATATTTACATAAAGAAAATAAACACGGGGGGGGGGGGGCAAATAGACCCCACCAACAGAGAGCTCTGTTGGTGGGGAGAAAGGGGGGGGGGGAGGAAATCACTTGTGTGCTGTGTTGTGCGGCCCTGCAGCTTGGCCTTAAAGCTGCAGTGGCCCATTTTACATAAAATGGCCTGGTCACTAGGGGCGTTTAACACTGCAGTCCTCAAGAGGTTAAAGAGAAGATGAAAAATGATCATTTAGGAGGAAACTCATGTGAAAAAGTGAATTGCATATGGACCCTGGTCTTCCAGAGTACATTGGAAAGAGAAGACTTTGTGACATCTTAGCCTAGGCTAAACATTATTGGGAGGGCGGGGTCAGAAGGGTTTCTGATGCTAAAACCATAATTTATGTAAAATTTGGTATCCTGGATAAATGACTGCATTCTTCTATGTGTTGTTGGGGTGCTCGTTACTTGTGCAGCAGCAATCTATGTTTATTCTGCTTAGTCACAGTACAGCCGGATAAAGATCGGGATGTGCTGGAAAAATTACGGTAGGTTGATTGCGTTGAAAATTAAGGGACTGTTCACAGTGGTCAGTTGCGTTGCAGTATAATTCTGCATGTCAACTCACTGTCCATACAAGGCTATGGGCCTGTTCACAGTACTGCGTCGTAACTGATCACGTTATTCTAACTTCCTGCATGCAGGCTTTGTATTAAAGTCTATGTCCAGTCTCCATTGCAGTTCACAGTCATTATAATGGCCCATACTCACGAGGGACTTTTGTCGCCTCAACACGCGGCGCGCGCGTGTTGCGGCGACAGGTCGCCCGTGAGTATGGGCCGTCGCACGCGCGCGCGCCCCCGAACTGTCGCCCGTCGCTATGTCGCCATGCGATTGAAACTTTCAATCGCATGGCGACAGTCGCCGCTGCCCCCCCCCGCCGCAACTGTCGCTAGTCCGCGTGAGTACGCGGACTAGCGACAGCAACCTCCATTGAGGTTCACAGACCTTCCAGTGAGCTTCCGGCGGGGGGAGGAGGAACGTCAGCGACAGCTTCCGCCTTGCCGCTGGTCCCTCTTCCGCGTGTGTACGCGGAGGGACCTGGCGAGAAGCTGTCGCCGGCCTGTCGCCCACACGCTCACGTGTGCTGGCGACAGGCCACATTTCTCGCCCGTGAGTATGGGCCATAAGGCATTATAACGTGAGCGTTATGCAATTGACCACTGTGAACCTAGCCTAAATGGTGCATGGTAGACAAAAATAATCTAAAACATATAATTTGAATACAGAGCAAAGGACAAAAAAGGTAGAATGCATGCCAATCCTGAGCTATAAATTGTATAAATACTTTATACACAGCATACAACATATTAATACAACATACACATGACATTAAACAGTATGACTACTCTCAAACCACCAATGTCAAAGGGCGTAACTAGAAATCCCTGGGCCCTTCCTGTGTAAATTTGATGAGCGTGTGTATGAGCCTTAAATGTCCTGCAACAAACAGTGAGCTCCAAACTATTCATGCAAATTCAAATCTTATCTTGCAAGAATGAAAAAGTCCTGAAAGTCCTCCTGCACTCCGGCTTCCTCCCACATCCCAAAAACAGACAGATAAGTTAGTTGGCTTCCCCCTAAATTGGCCCTAGACTACGATACATGCACTACTACATGATACATACATAGACAGGTGACTACGGTAGGGATTATTAGACTGTGAGCCCCTCTGAGGGACAGCTAAGTGATGAGACAATATACTCTGTACACCGCTGCGAAAGATGTTGGCACTATATAAATAATAATAACAATGTCTTTAAAGAGGAACTCCAGTGAAAATAATGTAATAAAAAGTGTTTAATTTTTAGAATAACTATCTATAAATGATTTAGTCAGTGTTTGCTTATCTCCTTGAGTTACATTTTGACATTTATCACATGGTGACATTTTTACTGCTGGGAAGTGATGTTAATGGAAGGAGATGCTGCTTGCTTATTTGGAAGTTGGAAACAGCTGTTATTTCTCACAATGCAACAAGGCTCCCACAGTGTGATGTCAGGGCCACAGAGCTGTGAGGTGCTGACATCACACTGTGGGAGGGGTTTCACCACAAAACCAACCATACAGAGCCCTGTGGTGATCCATAGCGAAAAGGTAAAGTTTTCTCATGGAAAAGGGGGTATCAGCTACTGTGATCCGTTTGTGGAAAGGAATAGATTTCTGATGGGAAAGGGGTATCAGCTACTGACTGGGATGAAGCTCAATTCTTGGTTACGGTTTCTCTGTAAGCAAATTTTTATGGTAATATCCTTGTCAAAGAACAATGAACATAAGTATTGTAGTAGCCAATGCAAGCTGGAGTCCTCTCAGCATTTTGTCTTGTGACCAAACATTAAGGCTCTATGTCCATTGCATTCTGGCGTATTGTACAATATAATTGCATCACAACGCAATACAATTACATTTCAAGGGGGCTTTCACACTAGTACTTATACGGTGCGGTGTGGCATTCGCAGAGTGACACGCTAGACCCATGGAGAGGACACGGGGAAATCGCTGCTGGAGAGAGATGTCAGCTATTGGACGTCAGGGCACATCTGATAATCTGGGGGGGGGGGGCTACCTAATGGGCACATCTGGCTACTTATATGTAGGGGGTCTACCTAATAATGGGGTACATCTGGCTATCTAACAATGAGGCACATTTGGCTACCATGTGCTTCTCCACATGCCTGAAATTGTGGTTTGTGTACACCAGTGTTCCCCCAACCCTGTCCTCAAGTACACCGAACAGTGCATGTTTTGTGGAAATCCACATAGGTAGTTGATCAGCTGTGCTGAGACATTAATTACCCCTCCTGTGCAAGTTTGTGGTTTCCTGCAAACATGTACTGTTGGTGGGCCTTGAGGACAGGGTTGGGGAACTCTGGTCTATAGCATCCCACATTTGTGAGTAGTTGCTATTTTATTACATTCCCCATTTCCCAGAAATGCTACACTATAGGCACTCCTGGTGCTCTTTTTGTTTCCTTTTCTTACTAGTACCTTCATCCATCTACCGGATTGGCCAATTGGTCAGTCAAAATTGGGAGTGTGTATGCAACCTTACGTTGGCTACAGATGAAATAAGAGTAAATATATATATTTTTTTAATCTAACACTTAATTGCAAAAAGACTTGTACAGCACCCTTCAATATTTATATAAGGATCCCTCCTGTAGCATGTCCTGTTGATTGTAGTGGAGCTGCAAATGAACAGTTTTGATTTCTCTGCTTGCATTTGGTTGCTTAGTTTTGCTTGCATTCGCAATAAGTCTCATTGCCATCTGCAATCACTCTGCAGTTCAAAGCAGCTCAGGATGTTGTCATGAATCCACCAATGGCTTGCTGCAGTTGAACTGCAACCAGACAGCTGTGGATTTCTTACATGCATGTTGTTGCATATTAGGGCATGCATTTGTAATGAGAGTTGTTTCCATTCACAGTCAGCTTGCAGCCTTCAATCTGTGTGGAAATGTGCATGTCTGCTCTCATTGGCTGATGTCCATAGAAAAGCCTGTTTCTCCTCTCACACCGTCATAGCGTTCAGCTTTACCATAGTTGATTACTGGGTTCCTTGTGTAAAGTTTGAATATTGTATTGCATTACCTTGCCTTACCTGCTTGGACGTTCACTGCACCCACGGGGGTACAGTGAAGTCTTTTCCTATCCTGACAGTTTAGAGACTGCCTTCACCACGTTGGTGATTGGTAGGATTCTTGCTTGTCCTGTTCCTGTGAACGTAACTATAGGCTGTGGTTGCTATTAGTTACACTACTTCTTGTTTGTCGTGTCAGTGTGGATGTTTGCTATCTCTGGGGCAGCAATTAGATTGGCAAGCATTCCGTCTGTCTGTCGTCTGTCCTTGTTAATCAGAGTGGTGGACAGGGCCGGCCTTAGGTTTCACAGCGCCCTGAGCGTAATCAGATATTGGCGCCCCCCCCCCCCCTCCCCATTCATCCTCTTCACGTGCATATAATAGGCAGATCCCCCCCTTAGTGTATATAGGCTACTTGTCTTGCATATGTAGGCAGATCCCCTTTAATGTATATATAGGCAGATCCCCCCTTAGTGTATATAGGCTTAGGCTACTAGTCTTGCAGTTGCAGATCCCCTTTTAGTGTATTTAGGCAGCCAATCCCCCCCCCCCCCCCCCCTCCCCTCTTAGTGTATCTAGCATAGTGTAACGGGAACAGGGTATGGTTTGCGTTTTGCCCTCTGGGGTGGGCTTTCAGAGCTGTCAGACAGGCGACACAGTTCTTTTCAGGTTCACCAACACCTTTATTGGCACACGTACAAGGCTGTTTACAATATGTACAGGCAGGTAACAAAACCAAAATAAAATCCTAGCCGTCTGGCTGCTAACTAACTTAAACAAAATAAGTGAGGCTGTCTATTGCACTATGAACAGAAAAGTAACACACTGCCCAGAACAATACCTGTTTAGGTTTCTCTGATCTCACAGAGCAGACCTGCAAAGCTCCTGCTCTAACACCAGCAGCCCCAGAGTGAGCAGCTGCCCGCCCACTTTTCCTTTCTTTTAACTTATCTCACAGGTCAGCTCCAGCTGCCCTCATTATGCAAACAGACCTGCATAATAGAGAGACCTGGGAGAAAAGTACCTCCCCTCCAGCACTGTTCCCATTAACTCTTTCTTCACCATGCCACATACCCCCCCCCCCCCCCCTTGTTTCAACCTCAGTGTTGAAACACCGCCTGCCACCAGGCAATGAACACGGGAGAGAGCATCTGCATTTGCCATGAGAGTTCCAGGGCGGTGTTCAACGCTGAAGGAGAAATCCTGCAAGGTAAGGAACCACCTGTTTACCCTACTATTGGTCTCCTTCTTTAAAGCCATCCACTTTAAAGGTGCATGGTCTGTTATCAGAATAAAGTGGCGCCCAAGAAGATAATACTTTAGCTCCTCTAAGGCCCACTTTATCGCCAAGCACTCCTTTTCAATCATAGTTTTTCTCGTGCTTATTTAATTTCCGGCTCAGATAAACTACTGGGTGTTCCTCTTCACCATGGACCTGAGACAAGACTGCCCCTAACCCTACCCCTGAGGCATCCGTCTGCACCACAAACTCCTTAGAGAAATCAGGGGAGTACAACACAGGATGGGAACACAAGGCCTCAGTGGCGTAGCTAAGGAGCTGTGGGCCCCGATGCAAGTTTTACATTGGGGCCCCCCAAGCACTCTATACATAACAATTGATACGGCGCACCAAAACCTGCCAATGGCAACTACAGTGTCAGAGGTGCAAGAAGGGGATGGGGAACAGCTTGTTAATGATTAACACTATTCAAAGTATCTATAGAAGTGATTATTATGAGCACAGGACCAATAGAAAGCTAATACTGTAGTTGAGGGAGGGCCCTTCGGGGCCCCTCTGGCCCAAGGGCCCCGATGCGGTCGCTACCTCTGCACCCCCTATTGCTACGCCCCTGCAAGGCCTGTTTCAATTCTTTAAATGCCTCTTCTGCTTCAGAAGTCCACCTTACAGTCACATTCTCCTTGCCTTTAGTCAAGTCAGTCAGGGGAGCTGCGAGTGTGGAAAAGTGTGGAATAAAGCGTCTGTAATATCCTGTGATGCCCAGGAAAGTGCGGACCTGTCTCTTAGTGGAAGGGCGAGGCCAGCCCTTAATGGCCTCTGTTTTGTTTAACTGGGGTTTCACTACCCCCCGTCCTATTGTGTACCCCAAATATCTAGCCTCTTCCAACCCTATGGAGCATTTTTTTTGGATTGGCAGTAAACCTCACCTCTCGAAGGGCATCAAGCACCATTTGTACCTTCTGTAGATGTGTACCCCAGTCTTCACTATGGATGACCACATCGTCCAAATAAGCAGCAGCAAACTGCTGCATGGGCCTCAAAATTTTGTCCATCGCTCGCTGGAACGTGGCTGGAGCATTTTGTAACCCAAAAGGCATTACCCGATACTGGAATGACCCTTCTGGGGTTACAAAAGCAGTTTTTTCTCTTGCCTCCTCGCTTAAAGGGATCTGCCAATACCCTTTTGTTAAATCTAGAGTAGTCAAATACCGAGCATTTCCCAACCGATCTATCAATTCGTCTACCCGGGGCATGGGATACACATCAAACTTTGTTACGGAGTTGAGTTTTCGAAAATCATTACAAAAACGCCAACTCCCATCGGGTTTTGGCACTAACACAATGGGACTACACCAGTTACTACTGGACTTCTCGATCACCCCCAAGTTTAACATTTTTTTTACCTCTGCTTAGAGATGAGCGTAATGACCTAATTACGATTTTGCGAAATTTCGCGTAATTAGTGTAATTACGATTATGGCCGTAAGTACATAATCGTAATGAAGAAGGATTTCGCGAAATTTCGCGTAAGCGTAATTTTCGCGTAATTTTCGCATTACAGTCGTATCATGCCGTAATTTCGCATTAAACGCTACCGTAATGTCGCGTTAAACCGTAACGCTCCGTATAATATAAAAAAGCCGCCGACTTTAAGGGTTAATAGCAAAGCCCCCTTAAATGCTAAGAGCCTCAAATTTGGAGAATATATTAAGGAGATCAGGAGGAATAAGAGGAAAAAATTTTTTTTCAAAAAGACCTTATAGTTTTTGAGAAAAACGATGTTAAAGTTTCAAAGGAAAAATGTAAACATTTAAAAACCCGCCGACTTTAACGGTTAATAGCAAAGCCTGCTTAAAGTTTAGGAACACCAAATTCCCAGGGTATATTAAGGGGATCAGTGGGAATAAGAGGAAAAAATTTTTTTTCAAAAAGACCTTATAGTTTTTGAGAAAATCGATTTTTAAGTTTCAAGGGCGAAAATGTCTTTTAAATGCGGAAAATGTCAGTTTTTTTTGCACAGGTAACAATAGTGTATTATTTTCATAGATTCCCCCAAGTGGGAAGAGTTTTACTTACTTCGTTCTGAGTGTGGGAAATATAAAAAAAAACGACGTGGGGTCCCCCCTCCCAGACCTCTTTAACCCCTTGTCCCCCATGCAGGCTGGGATAGCCAGAATGCGGAGCACCGGCCGCGTGGGGCTCCGCACCCTGACTATACCAGCCCGCATGGTCCATGGATTGGGGGGTCTCGGAAGGGGAGGAGCAGCCAAGCTTTCCCCTCCCCCTCCGAGCCCTTGTCCAATCCAAGGACAAGGGGCTCTTCTCCACCTCCGATGGGCGGTGGAGGTGGAGGCCGCGATTTCCTGGGTGGGGGGTTCATGGTGGAATCTGGGAGTCCCCTTTAAAAAGGGGTCCCCCAGATGCCCACCCCCCTCCCAGGAGAAATGAGTATAGAGGTACTTGTAGTACCCCTTACCCATTTCCTTTAAGAGTTAAAAGTAAATAAACACACAAACACATAGAAAAAGTATTTTAATTGAACAAAAAACATAACCACGAAAAAAGTCCTTTAATATTCTTAATTAACCATTAATACTTACCTGTCCCTTTAAATAAATGATCCCACGCAATATCCTCGGAAATGTTCTATCAGTTACAATGTAACAAAGTTATTATGTAACAACTTTGTTACATTGTAACTACGCCGCACCCGACGCCACTCGCCGCTCAGCCGCCGCATACGCGTCCGTGCAGGACGCTAAGTCCCCGCAGCTCCCGCTGTCCACCCCGCCCACATCTGTCACCCACATGTCACCCACATGTGGGTGACATGTGGGTGACATGTGGGAGAGGCGGGGAGGGCAGCGGAGCCGGCGGGGACTTAGCGTCCTGCACGGACCCGACAGAGCTCTGAGCTATATAGCTCAGAGCTCTGAGAAGCATCTTTGTATTTGGGCTCCAAGGAGCCCCATTGGTCCTTAGCAGACCAATGGGGTTCCTTCAAATCAGAAGGAACCCCATTGGTCTGCTAAGGACCAATGGGGCTCCTTGGAGCCCAAATACAAAGATGCTTTTGAGAGCTCTGAGCTATATAGCTCAGAGCTCGGGTCCTGCAGCGCAGACGCGGTGGCGGCGGCGGCGGTGAGTGACGTCGGGTGCGGCGTAGTTACAATGTAACAAAGTTGTTATATTGTAATAACTTTGTTACATTGTAACTGATAGAACATTTCCGAGGATATTGCGTGGGATCATTTATTTAAAGGGACAGGTAAGTATTAATGGTTAATTAAGAATATTAAAGGACTTTTTTCGTGGTTATGTTTTTTGTTCAATTAAAATACTTTTTCTATGTGTTTGTGTGTTTATTTACTTTTAACTCTTAAAGGAAATGGGTAAGGGGTACTACAAGTACCTCTATACTCATTTCTCCTGGGAGGGGGGTGGGCATCTGGGGGACCCCTTTTTAAAGGGGACTCCCAGATTCCACCATGAACCCCCCCACCCAGGAAATCGCGGCCTCCACCTCCACCGCCCATCGGAGGTGGAGAAGAGCCCCTTGTCCTTGGATTGGACAAGGGCTCGGAGGGGGAGGGGAAAGCTTGGCTGCCCCTCCCCTTCCGAGACCCCCCAATCCATGGACCATGCGGGCTGGTATAGTCAGGGTGCGGAGCCCCACGCGGCCGGTGCTCCGCATTCTGGCTATCCCAGCCTGCATGGGGGACAAGGGGTTAAAGAGGTCTGGGAGGGGGGACCCCACGTCGTTTTTTTTTATATTTCCCACACTCAGAACGAAGTAAGTAAAACTCTTCCCACTTGGGGGAATCTATGAAAATAATACACTATTGTTACCTGTGCAAAAAAAACTGACATTTTCCGCATTTAAAAGACATTTTCGCCCTTGAAACTTAAAAATCGATTTTCTCAAAAACTATAAGGTCTTTTTGAAAAAAAAATGTTTCCTCTTATTCCCACTGATCCCCTTAATATACCCTGGGAATTTGGTGTTCCTAAACTTTAAGCAGGCTTTGCTATTAACCGTTAAAGTCGGCGGGTTTTTAAATGTTTACATTTTTCCTTTGAAACTTTAACATCGATTTTCTCAAAAACTATAAGGTCTTTTTGAAAAAAATTTTTTTCCTCTTATTCCTCCTGATCTCCTTAATATATTCTCCAAATTTGAGGCTCTTAGCATTTAAGGGGGCTTTGCTATTAACCCTTAAAGTCGGCGGCTTTTTTATATTATACGGAGCGTTACGGTTTAACGCGAAATTACGGTAGCGTTTAATGCGAAATTACGGCATGAACGAAACGCGAAATTTCGCGTTGAAAATTACGCTTACGGTATTTTCAATTACGATTTTAATGGCAATTTCGCTACGCTAATTTCGCATCGTAATCGCAAATTTCGCATGCGTAATTATAGTAATGCGAAATTACGAAAATTTCAGCTCAACTCTACCTCTGCTGACACTGCTTTCCGTCTGGCCTCTGGAATCCTGTAAGGCTTCAGTCTTACAGTGACCCCCGGCTCTGTCACAATGTCATGGGTCGTCACCGTCGTCCGTCCAGGGTGTTCTGAGAACACCTCCTTATTCTTGAGAAGAAAATCTTTAACCTCCTGTTTCTGTACGGGTGACAGGGTCTCAGCCACTGTAACTTCTGGCACCTCGGATGCCTCAGAGGAAGAAGGGACAGGATCAGCCACCAGGGACACTCTCTCCTTCCATGGTTTAAGCAGATTTATATGATAAATCTGCTCAAGTTTCCTTTTCCCAGGTTGTAGGACCTTATAGTTTACCTCGCCCACCCGCTCAATTATTTCGAAAGGTCCCTGCCATTTGGCTAAGAACTTACTTTCCACTGTAGGGACCAACACCAACACCCTATCCCCTGGTGAGAAAGTACGGGTTCTTGCACTCCGGTTGTACACTCTTTCCTGAGCCAGCTGGGCCTGCTCTAGATGGTCTCTTACAATAGGCATTACTGCCGCAATGCGATCCTGCATATCCGCTATATGCTGGATGATACTGCGGTAGGGAGTCTGTTCTGTCTCCCAAGTCTCCTTTGCAATATCAAGGAGGCCTCTAGGGTGTCTGCCATATAACAACTCAAAGGGTGAAAACCCCGTAGAAGACTGAGGTACCTCCCGGATTGCAAACAGGAGATAGGGAAGTAAGCAGCCCCAATTTTTCCCATCTTTATCCACCACTTTTCTCAGCATACTTTTTAGAGTTTTGTTGAACCTCTCCACCAATCCATCTGTCTGTGGATGGTAGACTGAGGTGCGCAATTGGGTCACTTTAAATAATTTACATAATTCCTTGGTTACTCTGGACATAAATGGGGTCCCCTGATCAGTTAGGATTTCGTTAGGTATTCCCACCCTGCTAAATACCTGAACCAATTCTTTGGCAATTGTCTTGGCAGAGGTATTCCGCAGGGCGATGGCTTCCGGATATCGAGTTGCGTAATCGACAATAACTAGGATATGCTGATGTCCCCGAGCCGACCTGATCAGGGGGCCCACCAAGTCCATGGCAATCCTCTGGAAAGGGGTCTCTATAATAGGAAGGGGAACCAGTGGGCTCCGAAAATGAGATTGGGGTGCCGATTTCTGGCATATCGGGCAAGACTCACAAAAATTCTTTATGTCCTGGTGCACCCCAGGCCAAAAAAATCTTTGCAGCACCCTCTCTGTGGTTTTTTCTGTTCCCAGGTGTCCCCCCAACACATGACCATGGGCCAGGTCCAGAACCAACTGGCGATAAGGCTTTGGAACCACTAACTGTTCTATAATATCCTCACTCTTTTTACACACACGATATAGTAATTCTTGATTGATGGCCATAAAGGGATAGGCTACTCTATCACCGGGGTCAACCGGCTGCCCATCAATCATTATTACATTCTCGCGTGCTTTAGTTAAGGTGGGGTCCTTCAACTGCGCTGTTCCAAAATTGTCTCTACGCACATTTAAATCCCCAAAAGTTACACCACTCCCCGACTCCGCTAGGGGCTGTTCACCGTTGGAGGTAGAGGGAACTTCTCCAGGGTCCTCTAATTCCCCTGCCATGACTGACAAAGGAAAAGCAGTAGGACCGTGGGGAACCCCCTCAGAATGCTTAACGTCCGACTCTGGGGACACGTCGCCATTACCCACCAACTGCCAAAAATGAGGAAAATCTCTCCCTATTATAGCTGCATACCATAAATGGGGTACCACTCCTACCTCATGAGTTACTTGTCCCAGCGGGGTAGCAAACTCAGCGGTTGCCACTGGGTACTCCCGGGTATCCCCATGTACACATATCACCCCAACTTTTTTTGATTGCAGATTCTCAGGAGAAATAACATCGGCCCTCACCAATGTTACCAAACTACCTGAGTCAAACAAAACATGTACACTTTTGTCATTAATAAATAGCTGTCCCATATGTTTTTCAGCTGCCACTGCTGACCATGCCGGGTTGGGAAACAAAGAAAGTTTTCTAGCACCGAAATCACACTGCATGGCCTCATCCACTAAAGGACAGTCTGCAGCTATATGTCCCAGTTCCTTGCAACGAAAACATTTATATCTTTCATAGTCTTTTGGTACAACCCTTCCTGGCCGGGAACGCCATTCATTAGAGCTTGCACCTGCAGTCTCTCCCAGTGTCCTCTCTTTCAGTGACCGCCCACCCATTACCCCATTCTCAGGCTTACCAAATGCCGGGGGAGGTCTACTCCTCAGTTGGGCAGTCCTACTCCGAGAGTCCAACGACACCAGGTCCTCAGCGGCAAAATAACGTTCCACAAGTTCAATCAATTGATCTGCCGATTTGGGGTCCCCATGGCTCACCCACTTCTGTAGGCGAACAGGTAGTGACCTCAGGTAACGATCCACCACTACCCTTTCCACAATCTCCGGACCGGTCAGAGTCTCTGGCTGTAACCACCTCTTAGCAAGGTGGATGAGGTCAAACATTTGGGACCTGGGTGGTTTGTCTGTGCGAAAGTTCCAGTTATTCACCCGCTGTGCCCGGAGTGCCAGTGTCACCCCAAGCCGAGCCAGAATCTCCTTCTTTAGGCTGTCATAGACCCGGGCCACCTCTTCCTCCAGGTCAAAATAAGCTTTCTGCGCTTCCCCTGTCAGTAAGGGGGCCAACAGTCCAGCCCACTGTTCTTTAGGCCATCCCTCTCTTTCCGCTGTGCGTTCAAAGGTGGAGAGGTAGGCCTCGGTATCATCATCGGTGGTCATCCGCTGCAGATATCGCCCCACGTGGACGAGTGACACTGGACTGGGGTTTGGTGGTGTGCTGTCAGCAAGACGTTGTGCCAGCTCTTTCAACACTTTCCTGTCCTCCGCAACTGCTTTCCGGTCAGCTTCCACAGTTGCGGCCAGACTTTCACACATGGCCTGTGACTGGCGCTGTATTTCCACGATCATCTCATGCTGTGCAGCAGTCGCCTTTTGTTGCTCAGCATTAGCGAGGATCAGCTGTTGCTGGGTCTCCCTCTGGACCATGTTTGAGAGGACTAACTGCTCCACCACCTTATCCATCTTCGGTTGGTATTGGGCCTAGTCTGACAGCACACAACCTTAGTTTGCCCGCATCCTCCACCATATGTAACGGGAACAGGGTATGGTTTGCGTTTTGCCCTCTGGGGTGGGCTTTCAGAGCTGTCAGACAGGCAACACAGTTCTTTTCAGGTTCACCAACACCTTTATTGGCACACGTGCAAGGCTGTTTACAATATGTACAGGCAGGTAACAAAACCAAAATAAAATCCTAGCCGTCTGGCTGCTAACTAACTTAAACAAAATAAGTGAGGCTGTCTATTGCACTATGAACAGAAAAGTAACACACTGCCCAGAACAATACCTGTTTAGGTTTCTCTGATCTCACAGAGCAGACCTGCAAAGCTCCTGCTCTAACACCAGCAGCCCCAGAGTGAGCAGCTGCCCGCCCACTTTTCCTTTCTTTTAACTTATCTCACAGGTCAGCTCCAGCTGCCCTAATTATGCAAACAGACCTGCATAATAGAGAGACCTGGGAGAAAAGTACCTCCCCTCCAGCACTGTTCCCATTAACTCTTTCTTCACCATGCCACAATAGGCATATTCTCCCTTTCGCGTAGGGAGGTTGGGGATGGGGAACCTTACTTTTTTGCTGGTCTTCTATTCTTACTGTCTGCAGAGCAGTGCCAGTGTAGATGCTGGAATTCTGGGAGCAGGAGAGAAGGACTTGTCGTCACTCAGGACACTGTCACAGAGCTGGTGGCACATGTACTGCGTGCTTCTCTGCAGCAGCCTGAGCCTCAGGGCGCCTCCGCCCATGCTGATTCCTGACATATCGCGGGGCCTGGCAGAGTCTCGCACTCCAAGAGGCAGCCAGAGGCGTATCTGGGTAATACGGCGCCTATGGCAAACACTGAAATTTCTCCGCCCCCCCCCCCCCCCCCCCCCCCCAACCCATCACAGTCACATGCCATCAGATAATTCATCTAGTAATCCTATGCCATCAGAAAATTCATCAAGCAGTCTCATGCCATCAGAAAATTCATCAAGCAGTCTCATGTTATCAGATAACTCATCAAGCAGTCTCATGTTATCAGATAATTCATCAAGTAATCACATGACATCAGATAATTCATCAAGTAGTCTCATGCCATCAGATAATTCATCAAGTAGTCCCATGCCATCAGATAATTCATCAAGTAGTCTCATGCCATCAGATAATTCATCAAGCAGTCACATGCCTTCAGATAATTCATCAAGCAGTCACATGCCATCAGATAATTCATCAAGCAGTTACATGCCATCAGATAATTCATCAAGTAATCACATGCCATAAGATAATTCATCAAGTAATCACATGCCATCAGATAATTCATCAAGTAGTCACAGGCTGCCCAATAAAAATAAAGTTGCAACAGTCAACCAGATAAAATAATTACGGTAAGTAGCCAGGTACCTCACAATAAAAACATTACATAGACAGATGCCTCGAGATAAAACAATTTAGTAGCCAAGTCCACCCTGGATACATAAATTAAACAGCCATGTTCACAAAATAAAAGCATTAGATAGCTATGTGCCCATACATATCAGTAGGTAGAAAAATGTGCCCCTAGATGTTAGGTAGCCATAGCGGACCCCCAATTGCTGGCTGGGTGCAGGGTATTTGCTGGGTGCTGGTTAGGGCAGTGTGCAGGCTGGTGGCTGGGTGCAGGTTAGGGCGGTGTGCAGGATAGGTGCAGGGGCAGGATGCTGGTTAGGGCAGTGTGCAGGCTGGTGGCTGGGTGCAGGGTGGGCAGTTGTGGCTGAGGCAGTTTGGGCAGTTGTGGCTGGGTGGGCAGTTTGGGTGGGTAGTTGTGGCTGGGTGGGTAGTTGTGGGTGGGCAGTTGTGGCTGGGTGAGTAGTTGTGGCTGGGTGGGCAGTTTGGGTGAGTAGTTGTGGCTGGGTGGGCAGTTGTTGTGGCTGGGTGGGCAGTTGTGGCTGGGTGGGCAGTTTGGGTGAGTAGTTGTGGCTGGGTGGGCAGTTGTGGCTGGGTGGGCAGTTTGGGTGAGTAGTTGTGGCTGGGTGGGTAGTTGTGAGTGGGCAGTTGTGGCTGGGTGGGCAGTTTGGGTGGGTAGTTGTGGCTGGGTGGGTAGTTGTGGGTGGGCAGTTGTGGCTGGGTGAGTAGTTGTGGCTGGGTGGGCAGTTTGGGTGAGTAGTTGTGGCTGGGTGGGCAGTTGTGGCTTGGTGGGCTGTTTGGGTGGGTAGTTGTGGCTGGGTGGGCAGTTGTGGCTGGGTGGGCAGTTGTGGCGAGTAGTAGTGGCTGGGTGGGCAGTTTGGGTGAGTAGTTGTGGCTGGGTGGGCAGTTGTGGCTTGGTGGGCTGTTTGGGTGGGCAGTTGTGGCTGGGTGGGCAGTTGTGGCTGGGTGGGCAGTTGTGGCGAGTAGTTGTGGCTGGGTGGGCAGTTTGGGTGAGTAGTTGGGGCTGGGTGGGCAGTTGTGGCTTGGTGGGCTGTTTGGGTGGGTAGTTGTGGCTGGGTGGGCAGTTGTGGCTGGGTGGGCAGCTGTGGCTGGGGCAAGTTACAGACCTCAGATCTCACAGCGACCGGTCCCCGCAGCCTGTCCCCGACAGACCTGTCTGGCAGTCCAGACCTCAGATGCGGCGACAGCAGAGTGGCTGGCCGTGCACGCTGCCCGTGCTCAATGTATTCCAAATGTGGAAGTGACGTCAGCGGTCAATGACGTCACTTCCGCATTTGGAATACCTTCAGTGTGGATAGCCTGCGCAGCCAGCCACTCTGCTGTCGCCGCGATCTGAGGTCTGTCGGGGACAGGCGGCGGGTGCAGAGCCGGCAACGGGAGGGGAGGCTCAGTGGCAAAGGTGCAGCTGAAACGCCAGCAGTTTGCTGTTCTTCGCCCCCAGCGGCACCAGGGGGTGGAGCAAGACGACGCACAGCAAGACGGACCCATCTGGAGCCCGCAGCAGCCAGATAATGCATGCGGCCAGGTGGCAGGAGCGCCCCCTGGAGGCCGGCGCCCTGAGCGATCGCTCTGGTCGCTCAGGTCAAAGGCCGGCCCTGGTGGTGGACATCAGATGCTCAGTGCTGCGGTCGCACTGAGCAACCATTGTGTCTTGTTAGCTGGCAAGCATTCCATCTGTCTGTTGTCTGTCTTTGTTACTCAGTGTGGTGGACATCAGATGCTCAGTGCTGCGGTCACACTGAGCAACCATTGTGTCTTGTTTGTTGTGGCGGTTACCGGAAGCTCAGAGCTGCGGTCGCTCTGAGCAATCCTGCTTCCTTGTTCATAGCTCCTGGTGTGATCAGTATACTTCCTCCACAAGAGCATTCCGCTCTACTACCTAATATTACCCAGCTGCATAGTCTTGTTTGCTCTGGTGGTAGTCTGGTTTTCTCGGCCTCAGACGCTATACCTTGCACGGTAAGACCTGGGGGTAACCGAAGTCAGGAGACATACTCCGTGTCCTGTTCAAGCAGGGGCTTATCTATAGGTGAAGCCGTGGGCCGAGCTCAGAGCTACGGCACTAGATTGGGGTATAGTGGCTG
The DNA here is from genome assembly GCF_040937935.1 of Hyperolius riggenbachi. Lineage (NCBI taxonomy): Eukaryota > Metazoa > Chordata > Amphibia > Anura > Hyperoliidae > Hyperolius > Hyperolius riggenbachi. The sequence goes on from NC_090651.1 coordinate 319,127,402, forward strand.
AAAGAAAACAGGAGATCTGCCAGGCATTACAATTTATAGGCGTTTTATAATGAAAGTGTAATTTCCCTTTAAACTCTCGCAGATCCTTTACTGAAGGAGAAATGAAGTGAACTGACATGTATCTCTATTCACTTCTAATCTCCAATCAGGGATTTGATGGTGTGTGTGAGATGGGCGCACATAGCGTTGTAGCTACTGTCTCCAGCTGGTCAGTGGTGGGAAAAGGCAGAAACATCTCAGGCTTATAAAACAGGAACTTCAGTACAATCATCCATTTTTATGTGCACAGACCATAAACATAGAAAAGAAACACTGCATGAAAAGAAAAAAAATGCTGTCACAGAAGCAGGGAAATGAAAACGTGAAAATCCCTATTCGCTTGCCAATCATCATAGCAGCATCTACGGTGCCCAGAAGCATGGAAGGCCAGCCTGTGTACTCTTCTCTGCCCTTTGTAATGTCCTGCCCTCCTTAAGGGCTGGTTCAGACGGACGCTTGCGGAGCGTTTACCGCAAGCGTTCGGAACGTCGTGGTAAACGCTCCCATTCAAGTGAATGGGAGCATTTACACCGAGCTTTTGCGCGCTTTTACCCGAACGCGGCGTTCGGGTCCCGATTTTCGCGAGCGTTCGGGCTGCCCCTGGAAGCAACATGTTGCTTCCAGGGAGCGGCCAACCGCGACGGCTAATGTCCCCCTAGGGGAAGAAAAAACGCGACCGCATCACGACACGACCGAAGGCTACTGAAAGCCTGACCGCGCAGCCGCCGCAACGCCCCCAGACGCAACGCCACGCAGACGTCCGTCTGAACCAGCCCTTACACAAAATACAGATAATTAAACCTCAGCATCCCATTTTTTGTTATAATCATTACTCTGTATTTATATAGGGATGACATCTTCAGCAGTAGGGCAGCAAGATCTGTCGTTATACTGGCGTTCATGCTCCCTTCCGAACCCACATTTATGTTGGAATATGTGGGTTCAGCGTAAAAATCAAATTCCATTTACCCATTGCTCTGTGTTTAATATGCAGCCAGCAACCTAACCCAGCATTGCAAGCACTCCAATCTATTCAGAAATGTTTCTGCTGTAATAAATCTTATCTCAGTCAGCCTGGCTCTATTTTTGCCATTGACAGCGAGAAGGAAGCATGTCATCAACCCCTCCCACATTCCTGCTCCTCACTGATTGGCTGAGGGCGGTTCATCAGCAGTTGGCTGAAGGTGTAATGGTTAAGGGCTCTGCCTCTGACACAGGAGACCAGGGTTCGAATCTCGGCTCTGCCTGTTCAGTAAGCCAGCACTAATTCAGTAGGAGACCTTTGGCAAGTCTCCCTTACACTGCTACTGCCAATAGAGCACGCCCTAGTGGCTGCTGCTCTGCTCTGGCGCTTTGAGTCCACAAAGAGAAAAGCGCAATATAAATGTTATTTGTCTTGTCTTTGAGCTGCTGAAATTTGATCTATGCTGTGCTCACGTGCTTACAAAGCAAGCTAGCTATGACAGTGCAGTTTCTAGGGGAGAGGGAAAAAAAGCAAGGGAGGAAATTACATCAGGATTGCCTTCAGTCAGAGGGAACCAAGAAGGAAAATGCCAGGAACAAAATTCTCTTTATTTACTTTATAAAATTCACTGAAAAACGTGGACAGTACAATACATCTGTTAAGTAGCACAAGTAGTTAAGCTACTTATATACAGTGCGTGGTTTTTTTTTCCTGGGATACTATAGCTGTCCCTCTTGCTTTAACCTCCTTGGTGGTAATCCCGAGCTAGGGTCGGGGTGGAAAACCACAGCTCAGAGCGGTAATCCCGACCTCTGCTCGGGGAGCTGCCGGAGGCTGTATGCAGAGCAATGCGCGCAGCGGGCGTTTCAACATCCCTCCCTGGGATCCTGACGTCAGCCTCTATACTTCTTCTGCTCCTTCGAGGCTCTGCTTCCCCCTGGTGAGATCGCCGGCTGTCGTCATGATGACAGCCGGCAATCTCACTTTAGGGTTGCAGCGCCACCCGGAGGATGGAGGGAAAAATGCAGCGCTGGAGCCAGGGAGGTGAGTGATTGCTGGAACTGCTGCAGATCTCCCTGGCAGCATGATTTTTTTTCCAGGTTTTAGGGTCTGAAAGGGTGCAAAAAAAGACCCTAAAATCCGGTAAGAATCATAATGCCAAGGGGGTTAAGACACCCTAATAGGGTGACCACTGACAGTCAAAAAGGAGGACAAAATTAAACAAACATATTTTCCAACTCCACCATTCCCATTTGTGGCCGTTCCTTTTTTGTCCTGCCTTGTGACGATCAGGAAACGTGCATTTTCTCTTTTCAGTTTTAGACTTTTCTATTCTGAATTTGACATTTTACACAATCATATTACTCTTTTAGACAATCAACCGCTGCTAATCGCTATCCCTGAGCCCCGTGCCTACAAGCCACCCCATATTACAGGCATTGGCATAACTACAAATCATGGAGCCCACCAGCAAAACTTTGATGGGCCCCTCCCCCCAATGTTCACTCCCTTCCCTTGGTGCCCTTCATGGCCTTGGGGCCCATCTCACAAGGGTCAGAAAACAAGTGTGGTCATCATGAGCATCACACCCATAACAAGTGTGGCCACAAAACACCTGATCTGAAGTATCAGAGGAAGGGAGGGTTAGTAGTTGTGGACCCCCTGTGATTGCAGGGGCTTCTCCCCTCTAGTTACCCCCCGGCCCCTCTATCACAGGGCAGCAGGGATGGATGCAAGCCCTGCACTCATACCGATTATACTACTGCCTATCAAACCCTCACTGCAGCACAGCACCTAAATATAACCCTCCTCCCTCCATTGGTTTGCAGAGCTGGGCATTCATGCATTGGGCAGAAGGCTGTCTCTGCACTACAGGGCCGACATGCTGCATTGAGCACAGCTACGCCAAACTTGCAGAAAATGATTCCGTATTCCCATTCACGATCAGGAGATGCAGTTTTACTGAGAGTCCAGCAGCTGAAGTCTCCCGGGTGCCCTGTCCTGATTACACAGCATGTTGTGCTTTTTTCCCATCGTATTGGTTTATGTAGGACAGGAGGCATCTGCACTGATTTCACAGGATAAATACGGCGCTGAAACAACTGTGCAAATACGAGGCTTCATTATCACATTTCCAGACAAGAGAGCCGTCCCTGCGGCCTGCAGTGCTAATAGAGAGATGAGCCAATTGCGTTAACTCACTGCCCATCTGCACATCATCCACTACTGAAGACTGGAGTGAAATGCAGCTGGAGGTGGAGAGCTCACGCACAGCGGCAGGTGTTGTGCGTGTCTCGTGGGGGTGTGCCCAGCTTACAGGCTTGTATTTACTAAAGGCCCGATTCAACTGCAGGTTTCCAATTAGGCTGCATCGCACAGTTTACCATCAAGAACAAGGGGCTCATCCAATCCCCACCTCCACGGCCTAGGATGCGGACTTATGGTGGAGGTAACTTCAGCACTGCAGGCCCACCAGCGGAATTCTGCTAGCTGGATCCCCCCTGCCACCCTCCCTCCACAGATAATTATTCCCCTCCCACACACACACATCACATGACATGCAGAGGCGGGAGCCACAGGGCCAGATTTATCAAAGCATTACTGACAGTTTTTTCTTCTTCATCAGTTCTAACAGCAGGGGAACAGTTCTGCATGATAATAAGGAAAATAATCCTACTCAATAGTGGTAGTTTAGTGTGAAATTCTAGAACTGCACTACAGTTAAGAAAAGTGCAAATCCATTCCTAAACTGCTGCATATTAAGAAGTGCCCAATAGCCATTCTACAGCTTGTGCAGCAGTGCAGACTTGACATGATTTGTGAAGTGCTCCTCCGCGCTCCTCTGCCCCCCCCCCCCCCCCCACCCCACCCTGCTGCCAGGTGTCCTGTGAGGGCCTTTTTTCACAGAACAGCTGAATAGCAAAATCGCAAATCGCTAGTGATTTTTGAAGAGAACCAGAGACGAAGTACCCTCATGTATTTTACCTTATAAATCAGTGGGAACATGACAGTAAACACCTAATCTGCTCTTTGTTTCATTGTTCTCTGTTTAATCTGACTGCTATCACCTCTGATAAGAATCCCTGACTGAGCATTCAGTCTAGCTTTGCTATGGAATGATTATAGCTGAGTCTGTCTTCTCTGGTGTCTTTTCAAGCCCAAGCCTGCCCCCTTGTGGCTCTGCTATAATGACTCAGCAATAATCATTCCCAGCAAAGCCAGACTGAATGCTCAGTCGGGGATTCTTATCACAGCTGATAACAGACACTTTTAGCAGTGAGGATGAAACGGAGAGCAGGGTAGGTGTTTTCTCTAATGTTCCCACTGATATATATGGTAAAATACATGAGGGTGCTTCGTCTCTGGTTCACTTTAAATCGCTAGGGTAGCTACTTTATCATAGAAATCATGAGAAGTACTGTATTTTCCACTATAGTGATTCGATTTGCAAATCGCAATCGCTTTCTGGAGCAATTTTAAGAGGGACAATGCAAATAAAAAATCGCAATCGCATAACAAAGGTAATGAAAAATTGCAATCGCTGGCGTTTGTGATTGCGATTGCTAGTGGAAAAAGGGCCCTGAAGCTGTTCTGTGCTAACCATTTCAGTGCTGGGCATTGATTTAATACAGCAGATGTATTGGTTACCTCAGCAACAGCAATTCCTGCCACACTGCAGTGTCCTGATAAACCTTCTTAACTCCTCCTATTTAAGAACAGTTTCAGAGAATCTGCACTCTCTAGTGTCTGAGACAGCTCTGCACAGTTTTCTAAAAATCTACCAATATTTTATTTCTGACACTCTTGATAAATGTCCCTCACAGGAAGGGAGACTGTACAGCAGCTACAGCAAAGAAGGGAGGATTAAGGAGGAAAGTTGCTCCGCTGGCTGAAGATAATGTATGACACCGCACTTTCCCACAGGCCTCCCCCCCCCCCCCCGTCCCATCGTGGCGGGTCCCAGGGGCTTGGTCTTGTATTATTTTTACACCCCTGCCCCCCTCACCCATTGTTCACACCTCCTCGCCCTGTGGTAATCCCCATAGGCAGTGATCATCCAAGTGCAGTCACCATAACCCCCTTCATAACAGTCCCTGCTCTGGACAGGGGGTTTCTTTGTCAGAGGGAGGGAGAGTAACAGGTTAGCATCGCCACAGCCCTGAGCCCCTCTGAAGGTGCAGGTATTGTTTCCCTCATAGTTACACCTCTGAGGCTACCAAATATCTGCCCCTCCAGCGGTTTGGAAAGAGTATAAGAATACATCCGTACCACAGTAACCCTTACCCATTCCAACAAAGAGATAAATCGAGTCCCAACTGTCCCTTTTTCCGAGGGACAGTCCCTCTTTGGGAACCAAATCCCCCTTCTCCCTCTTTCTTCCTCATTTGTCTCTCTTTCAGGACTCAGGTACAGGTCTATATAAATTGTATGCCATTTTTCTAATGAAAAATGTGTTTAAAAGACTCTAAATGTTATTTCTATTAAATAAATTGCTATATTCCTTTTCAAATGTTTAATTGAAAAAGTAATGATGATAGAAAGGACCAGTGTGGTCTGAATTTTAAAACTTCATCTTTTGCTTTTGAATTCTTTCTGGTATCAGTGCCTAGGGGTGTGGTGGGGCGTGGTTAGGGGTGTGTCTTCAAGTGTCCCTCTTTCTTAGATTAAAAACGTTGGGATATATATTATAAAAACCCAACTACATGAAAAAGTATAATAAAATATGTAATTTCCTAAAAAATAGAAATACATTTGCTTACTGTCCCACGCCATAATACATAAGTCTAATAAGCTGTCCCATTTGTTGGAATCCACCGGGGTCTTCTTTCAATCTGGATTGAGAAGTCCCCTGCAACACTAAAAAGGGAGCCTTAGCATAAGCGTATTTAAATCTGCTGCCGTGGGATCCTGATTGGTTTATTAATTGGGACCAATAGGAATCTTTCGTGAGGATTCTCATTTGTCAGATCACTGGACCAATGAGAAGCCATGATATAGATGGAAGGGTTCCCTACTCTCTGGAGCTATGCTGAAAAACATGGAAACATGGCAAAAGTATATTTGAATCTCCTGTCATTATTTTATATTGATCTATTGAACTGTCTAGCGATGATCAAATAATTGGAGATTTACCCAAATTGGTTTGTACGCAAATTGAAATTGGGCCAATCAAATGCGGCTACAGGTTATTGGTCCAGTTTCAACCTGCATATAAATAGTTACCAATATAAATTGCTGCCAAATTTATATCATATTGTAAAAATGTGCATTTCATTGAGGGGGAAGGGATGTATATGACACATCTATTGAGCATAATTTAACAAGCCATCCCAAGGATCTCATTACCAATATAAGTGATAGAGCAATCCTGGACTGCATTAAAAACTGTCTGGTATTTAAGTGCCAGGGAGATGCTGGTGTTATATAAATCCAAAATAATAATTAAAAATAAAATGCTTACAATAGAGGGGCCCGTGGCAAAGAGCAGTGACACTGCATGGTTCGGGAAAACACAGCCCAATATTTGAATAAAAATGGTTAATAGAGGCGCCAAAATAGGATAAGATGGGTTAAAAACCGTTTAAAAAGGAGGGGGTGGGTGGATCCACTACCCTCACTAAAAATGACCAGGCTAAATCAAGCCGTAAATGATGCAAGAAAATATTTATTAGTCTCCAAATATTATTTTTATTCATATCTTGTCCACCCTGGGTGGAGGGGTGTATCCCCATTTTTCCTTCTATAGAGAGCGACTTTTTATACCTGAGTGGGGTCAGGTGAAAATTCTCCCCACCTGCTATTACAGTGGTCGCCTGCGTGGTGACCCACACTTGTGAGTATATTCTCATTTTTTATACCTTTTCCACATTGGTCGTACATACTACACCAAATTTGGCTCTCGGTTTTTTTCCTGTTTTTCAAGCACAGCCCAATATTTGGTTAGGTTTACACGCCAGTTAGGGGATATGAGGTTGGGGGAGGTTAACAGATTAAGAGTTGAAAGGTGACTGGAAGGGGCCAATGTTATAGGGGTAGGTCAAGGTTAGACATCAGGAAGAGTTTAGGATTAGGTGTCAGGAAGGGTACATACAAGCAGGGGCGTAACTAAAAATCTTGCCCCCCCCCAAACACACCTTTTCGCTTGCCTACCCCTGGTGACCCTCACAGCCTGGGTCCTAATACAATTGTGGACATCATAATCTTCACACCTGTAACAAGTGTAGAAATAAAAACACCTGATCTGAAGGAGAGACCCCTTTATTGGAAGGTGTGAAGCAGTTGGGACCGCCTTACAGCTCTGGCCTCCTTGCGGTCCAGGGGCTGCTTCCTGGTAGCTATGCCCCTTCATATGAGGCATTTCACCTATTCCCTTGGGCGACATGGCAGGGCCGAGGCTGACGGACAGTCGTTAGCCTGCAGGCTCCACCCCCTGTGAAGGGAGTGGAGTGATGCAGATATGACATCACACGGCAGATGGAGCAAGTGGAGAGAACAATGCTTTCAGCGGTCACTTGGCCAAAATGATTTCTTTTGGCCAAATTGCCGCAGTAGTGGCCGTGCTACTGGAGTAGCGCCGGTACTGCTACAAGCACATCACGAGCGCACACTACACTGACAGGACTGCGCTGTGTGCTCACGGCAATATTAACACACACGAGGTGCCAGGTAGATTTACCGCGGCTTTATGATTCAAGCTCGTTCTGAGGGGAGGATAGGCATCAGCAAGGAGTTAATTTTGATGTGGGAGGTTAGGACCCAGCATTGGGAATGGGAATTTCAGGCAAAGCATCAGTTAAGCTTAGACAATCGAAATAGCAGATGCAACAAAACACGAGCACAAGAGTATTGACAACTGCTTTGAAAATCCTCTGCTCCTACGCTGGATCCATACCTGCATACTCAGGAGGATAAGGAACTTGTTTCTATTGTTAGTTTACATTTGCTGTACAGTAAGAAAAAGATGTATAGTGTGCAGTCAGCTTACATTACTGTGTGTAGTGCAGAGCTTTGTTTAGGTCTGTGAGGGAAGTGACGGATATCATTTTCTTTTATTTGCCTCACACCGTGCTGCTTGGCTTTGCTGTATATTTCACAGAGGATACTAATGAAGTACAACACAGGCACTAATGTGGACTCTGATAACATTAGTAGCACAAGAATGTTCTCTACTGCTGTATTGTAAGGCTGCTGCTAGTTACATCGCTAAACCTCAATAGAGCAAATACAGTTTATACGGTCTATAAATACAGCAAAGTCCACGTTTTCCAGAACTCAGGCAACTAAAAGTCTCAACTAACCAGCATGCCTGAGGGAAAACTGGGACTTTGCACCCAGCGGGTGTTGAGGCTATTTAAATACTTACCGAGCCTGCAGCCTTCATGCATCATCTAGCGGGCTCCTAGCAGCTTCCGGCATCTGTGCACGCAAGTGGGCGTGTCACGTGACCCGATACGTGTCAGATGACACGCCGGCTTCCATGCACAGAAGCTGGAAGCTGTCAGCAGCCTGTGAGGTGATTCAGAAAGGCTGCTAAACATCACTGGAGGCTCGGTAAGTATTTGGGGGAGGGGGATTGTGCATTTTTGGCTGGTTCCTCCAGCAGCCGGCAAGCACACGTATCCGGCGTCAGGTGATCCCTGCCGGTGCCGGATATTAGGGACTCTGCTGTATTATCTTTCTTCTAATTATGGTTCTGTACATTACCACAATGAATTTTAAGTGAAACAACAGATGCAGTTAAAGTGCAGACTTTCAGCTTTAATTCTGTGGGGTGAACATAACGATTGCATAAAAATGTGAGGCAACTAAAGCATTTTTTTTAACACAATCCCTTTATTGCAGGGGGCCAAAAGTAATTAAACAAACGTCAACTGTATCTAAATTGTTTCATTTAAAATTACTTGTTTGTTTGTTGTTTGTAAAATTACTTGTGGTAATGAACAAAACCAAAGTAAGAAAAAAGTTGTCTCTGTCCAAATATTTATTAACCTAACTAAATATATTGAAGATGAATGGCCAGATGGAACTCTACATCTGCTGCTAGAGAATATTCCACATTTGGAATGTGAAATTTAAAATGAACTCCTTATGTGGAAAAAGGGCCTGGTTTCCTGAGGCCACCCTGTCTCAGGCCCGCATCCGTCACCGTCACTTCCTGCTTTTTGTGTATCCTTGTTCCGGACATGCCAGATCTAGGTGGCTCAACAGTCCCCATCATTTATATTTTGGAGGGGATTATAATCTGGAGGATGCCGCAGGAGCACAATGGACACACTGACATCTCCAATGTGGGGAGAAACAGTAAAAAACTACAGCATGGAGATCTGACCACCAGAGCCTCAAGGAGACATCAGACGCCAGTGGTAACTTGGCACAAAACTCCACCTATAACTGAGAAATCAGTTCTGGGTACGCTCTTTAAAATGATGTGCTACACTTGTCCCTTACTCATGCACACTCCCATCAGTGGGAAGATTCTTGACAGATGAGCGATCGAGGAGGAACGCGCATGTTTTGAGTCATGTGCTCCCACTAAGGGAACCTTCCTCATTTTAGTATGGAGGTTACCTTTGAATATGAAGAGGATTTGGGACAGGAATTGGTGAGGACCCCAAGAACAATGAGCAGTACCAGGGCACTAATCAAGAGGTGATCTAGCTCACTATGGGCTTCATTCGTTTTTTTTTTTTTTGCCCCTTCAGGGGTTCTTCCAGCAGCATATGAGCAGGCAGTTCTCAGACTCTGAGGATCTATAACATGGTACTGCAGCTAGTTTCCTTGTTTTGTTTTTAAGTGTAGTTTACAAAACTTTTTTTTTAGCACAATTTATTAAAGGTGGCCACTAACGATCCAATTTCTACCGAAAAATCGTTTGAGCGATCAAGTAATTCTGATCGGAAGTGAAGTCATTTACTACACCATCAATGGACCAATCTTTGCTTCCTATCACAACCAACAAGACAATCCAAATTGTGGTTCGCCGAAAATCCAATTGGACGACGATTATTTACAACCAATCCAATCAGAATATCTGAACGCTCAAATGATTTTTTGCAAGAAATTGGACCATTAGTGGCCACCTTAAGAAACTGTACCTGAACTGGAGGTTTACCCATAAGCAGCTTCAAAGGAATTATCTCGTTTGGGATAAGTGCGCTGCTTTTGCCCTCAGCCTGCAGAACTGCTGTAAATTCTTGGAATGCTTTGATGCATTTCTGCCAGCAGAGGATATAGAAACTGAAAGCAGAAGTCATCTGTTATTGACTCACACTGCCCCCTAGTGACACGTGGCCATAAATACTCATTACAGCAGTACTAATTAGTAGCAAGGAAATGTACCAAATAAGAATTAAAAAAGCGCAAAAATAAATGGACCTGGAGAACCTACAAGCTTCTAAATAGATTGGCTGCTAAAGGGTTAATGCTACAAAAAAAAAAAAAGTCACAATGTCATCTCACACCCAAGTCTGTATTAAAACACAGAGAGGTTGTCTGGTAAAAATTCCTTTACATTTAATGCATTTTTACGAAGGAGGCTATTAACCAAAGAGGTAGACAGCATGCCAGAAGAAAGTGTTTTATGTCATTACGTCGGGGTATTCATAGCAGTAATTCTATTTCTCAACTCACAAGGTGAAGAAAAGTTGGCATGTGGCGAACGTGAAAGGCAGCACAGAAAATTAAATGACTGGATTCCGCCCTGGCCAGCTCTCCCCTTTCCAAGGAGCGTTGTAACAAACAAACTATATTAATGTTTATGCCAATATAGATCTCTGCAGGGAGTTCCCCCTGGTGACCTTCACCAATGCTAAGCAAATATAAATATAAAGGCATGTTAAATACAGGATACAAATACAAACAGATATAATACATATAGAAAGAGCTCTATGTAGATGTATAAAAAGTGCAAAGCGTTGTAAATGTAAAAGCCTTCCGGACACAATGCTATTCACTCATCCGTTAGCCAAAGTTCCTCCATTTTGTTTTGCTGTCTGCAGACAGGATGAATGATCCCTCTCCTGTGATTGGTTGAGTTATACAATCGGGGGCTCCTCCTCAGCCCCTGCAGAAGGTGGCGGTGGCCAATCCACATAGGACAAACTGCTACATGTCCGTGCAAAGTGCAGGTAATACACAATCTCATTTAGTCCAAAGTCAGTAATCTAAGGCCTTATTTTTACTCAACAAATGTCTTAGTGATCAGCTACCAAATTAGTAACTAGTTTTTCAAACTTTTTTCAAGGTTGGTTGTAAAATGTGTTGGTTTTGTTCAATAAATGCTTGCACAGTCCCGTTGTTCTTTTACAAGATAAATCCGATTTTTATTGCAACATTGCCAAAACTTAATATCGGAAAGAAGAAAAGGATCAGTTAAGCTACATCTATCGGTCCTGGTGAAGCATGGAAGCAAACTAACAGAAACTACTGTAAGTAGAATCACAAACTTGCCCCATCAGACATGGAAGTCCCTTATCAATAATTCAATATAAACACCCCATTGATTTTTATGGCCCCATTTTAAGATACTGCCATGTCAATCCCCCAGTATGAACTACACAGTAAAAAGCTGTGCAGTTATACTGATAGTACATTAGCAACAGTGTGTGCAAATTTTGGTTCGAAAAAGGTGCTTCTAAAATGTTCCCAGTTTCCCAAAGAGAATATTGCTAAACGTACATGGGTGCTGCTTTTGGTGATTTACAGGTCTTATAAATGAGGTCTCCATTTCACTGTACTGCCAGCCCCAAGCCCAGCGAGCATGCTCTGTGTCAGTAAATAGGATAGTCAGAATCTTTCATGAATAGCCTGAAATATTTCTATAAGCCACAATTTTATACAGACATGCAAAAGGCAAATTATGGAATAACTATAACCATATACCGTAACTATAATACACTCACGTGTATTATACCGGAATCTTGCGGCTCCGCTCATCTCCACCGTACAAAGGCTTCAGTCGCGGCCTGTGTACCTGTGTAGGTGCAGAACACACTCAGCTATGGGAGCGTGGCAGGCCGCACATGCGCAGCACAACCTGACTGGTGAAGGGGAAGATTTAAAAATAACGTAGCTGCTCGGGAGGACGGCGACGGAGTATATGGGGCTGGAGGAAGCCCAAGGTAAGCATAAATTCTTCTATTTAAATTATCTCAGGTTCCCTTTAAGAGCTAGGAGGAGGCAGGGAATGAGAGTACACTGCAATAACTGCAGCATTCAGTCATATACAGGGATTGGGTAGATAGAATGGGTGTCTCACTTGCCTGTCACACTTAGCATCTGACCGTCTTCACTATCTTTTTTTTTTTTTTCATTGCAAGAGTTAATAAACCAGTGCTTGATTTCTACAAATGCTCCAGCTTGCATGTTTGCGTCTCCTCGGCAGCTTCTGCTAGAACTCCAGAGATAAGCTGAACGGAGGAGAGCTAGCTATGCATCCATTAGCATGCCCCAATGCAAGCTCTGCATCCACCGACATGCTTCAATGCACACTCTGCATTGGGGGCTACAGCAGCAGCACGCTGGGGGGGGGGGGGGGGGGCGGGGGGGGGGGCTTATTGTAGGGTCAATGCATTTAGGTGTAGAGAGGTTGCTATTTGCTTCACTCGGTGAAAAAAAAAAATTGTAAAAAATAATGCCACAAGAACCGTTCATGCACTAAATAATATAGAGAGAAAAAAATACAAAAACATTTTCTGTTTTGCCTGTTGCTATGGGCAACAAGAGCTTCAAGCCAAAACTGTATACTGTCTCCACCTACACATGTATGATACAGTAACTCTTCAAAAATGGCTGCAATACCCATTGTTGCATCACAAGGTAAGGCTTACATTTTAAAAGCCAACTTGGGTAACACTGCTGTTATTAGACAATAGCTGCATACATGACTCCTCAGGGGGCATCTCAAAGAATCACATACGGTGTTTCCTGAAAGTACAACTGAAGCGAGAGGGATATGGAGGCTACCATATTTATTTCCTTTACAAGAGAACCCGAGGTGGGGTTCCGACAATGAAATCCGCATACAGAGGGTGGGTCTGCCTATACAGCCCAGCCTCTTTTGCTATCCAGATCCCCCCTAAGCCCCCCTTGCACTCTGCTATCCCCCATAAATCATAGCCGCGCTGCGTTTACCTCTGTATTGTCAGTCTCTGCTCTCCCCCCGCCTCCTGCATAGCTCCGGTCTCCACCCACATCCCTTCCCTCCAATCAGTGGGGAGGGAAGAGACGCAGGTGGGGGCCGGAGCTATGCAGGAGGCGGGGGAGCAGCAGACTCCCAGTACAGAGATAAACGCAGCCCGCTGTAACACGCTGCGTGTCGGTAGCGTGGCTGTGATTTATGGAGGATAGCAGAGTGCAAGGGGGGCTTAGGGGGGATCTGGATAGCAACAGAGGCTGGGCTGTATAGGCAGACCCAGCCTCTGTATGCGGATTTCATTGTCAGAACCCCACCTCGGGTTCACTTTAAAGCAGAATATAACCCAGAATTTCTTCTTTGCTCTAAAAGATTATTTACAGCGTATAATATACTAACACAATGTTTTTTGTTTTTTTTTAGTAAAACAGCATTCAAAAGGTTACATCACAGGGCTGACTTTTTCTTCTGCAGGGGCTGCCGCATCCAAACTGGTGATTAGCTTTCTTCTGTATACATTCTTTACTTGATACATTTATGTAAACATTCTCTGGCTGTGCAGGACTTCAGCTGATGAGTGCGGACGTGAAAACAGATCAGAAATAACTGCTGGCAGCATTTAAAACAGAATGACAACAGTTATAAATAAAATGCACCAGCAGCTTTCAAAGTAAATTAACTGAACTTTGGGAAGTTATAATTTATAAATGAATTATAATACTTGAGCACAAAAGCAAATATGATAATTGTATGGGTTATAAAAAGTAGAAAAACACATTTTTGTTGAAAATTTTGTCAGAGTTTTAAACCGCTTTAAAGAGACACTGAAGCGAAAAAAAAATGATGATATGATGATTTGTATGTGTAGCACAGCTAAGAAATAAAACATTAAGATCCGATACATCAGTGTAATTGTTTCCAGTACAGGAAGAGTTGAGAAACTCCAGTTGTTATCTCTATGCAAACAAGCCATTAACCACCCTGGCGTTCTATTAAGATCGCCAGGGAGGCTGCGGGAGGGTTTTTTCTTAATAAAAAAAAAACTATTTCATGCAGCCAACTGAAAGTTGGCTGCATGAAAGCCCACTAGAGGGCGCTCCGGAGGCGATCTTCTGATCGCCTCTGGCGGCCAGAAATAACACGGAAGGCCGCAATGAGCTGTTTCGCTTACCTCGTCGCCATGACGACGAGCGGAGTGACGTCATGGACGTCAGCCGACGTCCTGACGTCAGCCGCCTCCGATCCAGCCCTTAGCGCTGGCCGGAACTTTTTGTTCCGGCTACGCTGGGCTCAGGCGGCTGGGGGGACCCTCTTTCGTCGCTGCATGCGGCGGATCACCGCACTGCATCGGCGATCAGGCAGCACACGCGGCTGGCAAAGTGCCGGCTGCGTGTGCTGCTTTTTATTTGAGCCAAATCGGCCCAGCAGGGCCTGAGCGGCAGGCTCCGGCGGTACTGGACGAGCTGAGCTCGTCCAGACCGCTCAGCTGGTTAAGCTCTCCGACTAAGTTAGTCGTGGAGAGGGCTGTTATCTGACTTTTATTATCTCAACTGTTCCTGGACTATTTACTTTTCCTCTGCTAGAGTAGAGGTCATTACTTCACAGACTGCTCTGAAAGACTCATTTTGAATGCTGAGTGTTGTGTAATGTGCACATATTATAGAACGATGCAATGTTAGAAAAAACACTATATACCTGAAAATAAAAGTATGAGAATATTTTCTTTGCTGCTAATCTTCTAGTAATTATTCATAGTACACAACCAATTCACTATATCATATTTTTTTTTCGCTTCAGTGTCTCTTTAAGCAACACCAGTTGCCTGGCTATCCTGCGGATTCTCTGCCTCCAATCCTTTTAGCCATAGACCAGGCTCTTTCACACCAAAAGTCGTGAAACGCAATTGCAAACACGTTTTTGATTTTCACTATGTTAGCCTCAATCGAAAGGCACGAAAAATGCAGCATAACCACAATTGCCTTTTTAGAAAATCTAAAACGCAATCAGTAAAAATGCATTCCCACGATTCCAGTTCTAACTTTACTGTACTTGCGTTTGGAAAATCGCGTAGCTTTTCAAAAACAAAACGGAACTCAGCAGTGTGAAAGGGCCCAGCATGCAGCAGATCAGGTGTTTCTGACATTAGTGTCACATCTGACAAGATTAGCTGCATGCTTATTTCTGGTGTGATTCAGCCACTACTGCAGCCAAATAGATCAGCAGGAAGGCAGGCAACTAGCATTGTTCATAAGAAAATAAATATGGCAGCCTCCACATACTTCTCACTTCAGTTGTCCTTTAATTTCACAGGACCCCCAGTAAGCAATAAAAGGGCAGTTCCTCAATTCACAGATTTCAAACAAGCATCAGAATGGCTGCACCCCTCACCCTTTTCTGTGAGCGGTCGCCCAATCAGATATTGGATACACATTGGTAACATATGCCTTTTAAAAGAGTTTGCTGTCTGACTCATGGCATTTGAATGAGTCAGGAAATAACTAGAGAAACTGGCTGATCAAAGCAGTCTATTAAAGTGTATCTTACTAAAATGAACAGTGAAGGATTTAAATGATATAGGTATTTCTAAATCAATTACCGTAACTCACTCTCAGAATGCTCCCAGCTCAATAATGTGATCAGAACATAGTACTGCTTTCATACAGCTGAAGGTAAGCTAGGACCCAATTCTTTCTCCACAGCAGCCTGTACATTGTACACCAGCTCTACTGTCTCTGCGAGCTTCCCCTCTCCCTGCAAACCTCCAACTGCTCTCCATTTCTGTGATAAAACTGTAACATCTGACCAATGCTTTCTGAAATCCAGAGGTATAGATCAGACTACATGTATTAATCATGTAAGGAAAGATCTCACACAAGGATAAAGAGATATTAGTTACTGATCATGTGAGTAAAGCTCTATATTATTGTGTGAAATCTTTACTCACATATGATCAGTAACTAATATCTCTATATACTTGTGTGAAAGCTTTCGTTATTGATCATGTGAGTAAAGCTTTCACACAAGGATATATAGATATTATTTACTGATCATGTGAGTCAAGCTTTCACACAAGGATATATAGATATTATTTACTAATCATGTGAATCAAGCTTTCACACAAGGATATATAGATATTATTTACTAATCATGTAAATCAAGCTTTCACGCAAGGATATAGAGATATTAGTTACTAATCATGTGAGTCAAGCTTTCACGCAAGGATATAGATACCGTATATACTCGCATACAAGCCAAATTTTTGACCCCCAAAAAGGGGGCCAAAAGTTGGGGGGTCGGCTTGTATGCGAGTCTTGGGTGGTGGTGGTCCACGCCCCCCCCCCCTCCCTCCGTGGCCGCCTCTGCTATTACCTGTTCAGCCAGCGGCCGCTTCCTCTAATTCGGGTTCCCCTCTCCATCATGCGTATAAGTGTATCACAGCAGCGCGCCCGGCGCTGTGACGAGGCAGGAAAGAGCGGTTCACCTGGAGCATGATAGAGAGGGGAACCCGGAGTAGAGGAAGCGGGGCCGCTGGCTGAACAGGTAATAGCAACGGTGGGGGGGGGGCTATACTGGGCACTATACTAGGCACTCTACTAGCTATACTGGGCACTATACTAGCTATACTGGGGCACTACCTACCCATACTGGGCACTATACTAGCTAAACTGTGCACTTTACTAGCTCTACTGGGGCACTACCTACCAATACTGGTGCACTATACTAGCTATACTGGGCACTATACTAGCTATACTGGGGCACTACCTACCCATACCGGGCACTATACTACCTATACTGGGCACTATACTAGCTATACTGGGGCACTACCTACCCATACTGGGCACTATACTATCTATACTGGGCACTTTACTAGCTATAATGAGCCACTACCTACCCATACTGGGCACTATACTAGCTATACTGGGACACACTGGGGGGATCACGCGGCCTGCACCAATCCAGCATTTCCTACACCCGGCTTATATGGGGGTCAATCATTTTTACCTGGTTTTTCAGGTAAAAGTTGGGGGTGGGGGGGGTCGGCTTATTAGTTACTAATCATGTGAGTTGAGCTTTCACGCAAGTATATAGAGATATTAGTTACTAATCATGTGAGTCAAGCTTTCACGCAAGGATATAGAGATATTAGTTATTGATCATGTGAGTCAAGCTTTCACACAAGGATACAGAGATATTAGAGCTGGTGTTCAGTGTAAGCAACATACAGGCTGCTGCTGTGGAGAAGTATTTGTAAACAATGGTCAGTGAGATGCTAACCATTTTGACTTTAGCGAATGTTCTCTTAATCTGTCTATTTATGTAGCTCAAAAATCGGTCCAATCAAAAACCGTGACTGAGGATTCTGATTGGTCAGATACCAAACTGCATAAATTTACACATAAAAATCATTAGTATCTCTCACAGACCAATGCTAAAAACAATAGGCAGCCATGGGTCATCTTAAATGACGTTAGTTGCATTATTGAGCAGGGAGCAATTTGGGTCTCATTTTATGTATAACCTTTACAAAGTGCACGGTGCACAATCCTAGGCACAAACCTGTGGAACACAAATCTCTGTGGCATCGGAAGAGATTTGCTGGCCTAAATGGTAATTTGTGATCACTTCAGCTGACACACTGCATGCAGTCAGTGAAAGTTTACACACATTCGGTGCCGTTGAGCAGCATGTACTGATCTAGGAGAGGAGGAAAGAGAGGCTCCCCACAGCTCCCAAGAAAGCAGTCACTCAGCAACATACAACCCAGCCGTCTGCTTGTCATCAGTCTTTTTAAGTGTGCAGAATTGGAGAAAGCCATACATCAAACCAGCAAGTAAAACAACCATCACCGGTTGTTATTTTAGCCAATGTTTGATGAGCGTTTGAACCCAAAATATCAGTCCAAACCAAAAACTAAATGTATCAAAGGACTTTTCTCTGTCAATGTATTTAACAAAAGTAAAAGGTCACCGATATTTTCAAGTTTTGAAGGTCTGTCTTATTCTGTAACAAACATTTATAGAACTGGCTGCATGTTCCAGAGGAGGGGGCTGTGCGGTAACACACCTGATCACTCACATAACTTGGCAAATTCTTCTATTGCTGAAAGTTGTCCGCTCTTGAGAAAGGCTTTTTTGTGAACAATGTTGGGCGTGAGTGCGGTCACATGACGGTGCAGACAATGTTAGAGTCAGACATGAGTCAGCTTATGATGTGAGTACACACTGAGTGGATGTGTTAAAGGGCACAGACTCCAGGCAAGGTCCAGGGGAGGCCGGTCAGGGGGAGAGGCTCTGGGATGTGGTGGTGTCCTCTGTAGGCAGGATCTCGATGCTGCTGTCAGGCTGGCTGGGGGACACACTTTCCGTCAGGTCCAATTCCTGGACTTGGCTTGGAGAGAGGGGCTGAGGAGGGCTGGCGGTGTCTGTGCTGGGGGCGGGGCTCTTCCCATCACTCATTCCAAGCAGCTCTTTAACGTTCATAGGCAGCTCCTGCAAGTCAAGATCAAGCAATCGCAATTCAGTTACGGATTTATAAAGCGCCAACATATTCCATGGCGCTGTACAAAGTTAGAACCAAACATGGGGTGCATAATAATGCAGACAATTGCATAGCCAACGTATAGACATTGGCACATAGTACAGAATTGGTAGACATCATACTAACTGCAGTGACAAATGTAACATGATGATCAAAATGTATAACACATTCCAAGACACAAAAGGGTGAGAGAGCCCTGTCCTTGCGAGCTTACAATCTAAAGCATACATGTCAAACTCGGGGCCGTGGGCCAACTTTGGCTCTCAGAGCCGTCAAAATTGTCCCCCAAGTGGTTTCCCCACTTTGCATTATGGTTGTCCCTCTCTAGACCACCAGGGAAGCCATATGGGAGAGAGAGGGGAAAATCACTAGACACCAGGGAACTGTATGAAGGAGGGGAGGTGTCACTAGTTACCTGGGAACAGTATAGGGGAGGGAGGGGGACCACTACACAACAGGGAATTGTATAGGGGAGGGGGGCACTAGACATGAGGGAACTGTATAGGGGAAGGAGGGGGGGCCACTACACAACAGGGAATTGTATAGGGGAGGGGGGCGCTAGACACGAGGGAACTGTATAGGGGAGGGAGGGGGACCACTACACAGCAGGGAATTGTATAGGGGAGGGGGGCACTAGACATGAGGGAACTGTATAGGGGAAGGAGGGGGGGGGCCACTACACAACAGGGAATTGTATAGGGGAGGGGGGCGCTAGACACGAGGGAACTGTATAGGGGAGGGAGGGGGACCACTACACAGCAGGGAATTGTATAGGGGAGGGGGGCACTAGACATGAGGGAACTGTATAGGGGAAGGAGGGGGGGCCACTACACAACAGGGAATTGTATAGGGGAGGGGGGCGCTAGACACGAGGGAACTGTATAGGGGAAGGAGGGGGGCCACTACACAACAGGGAATTGTCTAGGGGAGGGGGGCACTAGAAATGAGGGAACTGTATAGGGGAGGGAGGGGGACCACTACACAACAGGGAATTGTATAGGGGAGGGGGGTGCTAGACACGAGGGAACTGTATAGGGGAGGGAGGGGGACCACTACACAACAGGGAATTGTATAGGGGAGGGGGGCACTAGACACGAGAGAACGGTATAGGGGAGGAAGGGGGACCACTACACAACAGGGAATTGTATAGGGGAGGGGGGCACTAGACATGAGGGAACTGTATAGGGGAGGGAGGGGGACCACTACACAACAGGGAATTGTATAGGGGAAGGGGGCACTAGACATGAGGGAACAGTATAGGGGAGGGAGGGGAACCACTACACAACAGGGAATTGTATAGGGGAGGGGGGCACTAGACACGAGGGAACAGTATAGGGGAGGGAGGGGGACCACTACACAACAGGGAATTGTATAGGGGAGGGGGCACTAGACACGAGGGAACTGTATAGGGGAGGGAGGGGGACCACTTCACAAGAGTTAATTGTATAGGGGAGGGGGGGGCACTAGACACGAGGGAACTGTATAGCGGAGGGAGGGGGACCACTAACAACAGTGAATTGTATAGGGGAGGGGGTCACTAGACACGAGGGAACAGTATAGGGGAGGGAGGGGGACCACTACACAACAGGGAATTGTATAGGGGAGGGGGCACTAGACACGAGGGAACAGTATAGGGGAGGGAGGGGGACCACTACACAACAGGGAATTGTATAGGGGAGGGGGCACTAGACACGAGGGAACTGTATAGGGGAGGGAGGGGGACCACTACACAAGAGTGAATTGTATAGGGGAGGGGGGGCACTAGACACAAGAGAACTGTATAGGGGAGGGAGTGAGGACCACTAAACATTAGAAACACCAGGGAACTGTATAGCGATTTGTATAGGGAACTGTAATTCCTGTATTTCCCTCCCAGGAAACTTTATAAGGGAGGGAGGTGGCCACAAGACAGTGAGGTTGGCCTGCAACTTTTTTCCATTGTACAATTCTGGCCCACTTTGTATTTGAGTTTGACACCCCTGATCTAAAGGAATAGGTAGGAAACAAGAGGTGGGCTAATATATACAATATATATATATATACCTAGAGGCAGTGTGTTTTTAGTTTATATTTATAAGTACAAATTGGCCACAGGTTTAATGGGAATGGCTTAAATTAGAGCATATGCTTGTTTGAAAACTCTAAGGGCTCCCTCAAAACTCATTTACTTCAAAGGTTAGAGAGTGGTGGAGGTGTGGTGGATTCCAGAGGAGGGGTGGGGCTTGTGAGAAATCTTGTATATGTGAATGCAAGGAAGTGATTGTACAGGAGAACAGAAAAAGGTTGTGTGCAGACTGGAAATTTTATAAAGTGAAACACCACTAAATGTTTTCTTCTGCCAGGCTTTTATTGCTTTCAATGTCCCCTGCTGGGGTGATTTTTCCTCACTTCTGGTTCTTGTTGACCTTTTAACTGTAGCAGGTGGTATGCAGGAGACTATACTCCTGATCTAACATCTCCATGCTACAAAAAAAAGTGTATTTATTGTTATTGTTTCTTTATATGTGGAAGCAAGGTGAACCTGATGCACACGGTTCACCTTGCTTCCTGTCCCCAGTGATCCTGACCTCAGCACAGGAAGTGAGGGTTAGAGTCCCCAAACGTGACAAAGACAGCAATTCAATTTTTTTCTACAAAAATAAAAGTTTTTTTAGCTGGGGTTTCACTTCAGGTGTAGATGTAACAAAACAACCACCCTCAGCCAATCAACTATATATTCAGTATTGCGAGCATTTTATCAAGCTTTATTGCGGCTTTACCGACTGAAGTTTATTCCAATTCCAATGTTGTGAGGACAACAAAAGCATCAGTCATGGATTTTCTTACTAAGCTTAGCTAAGCTTAAAAAAACAAAAAGCTAAAATGGAGACAAAATCGGGGGACAACTGCACACTCAAACGCTTCAGCCCACTTAAAATCTAGGTGTGTCTGTCCCTATTGATATCCAGTAACAGAAGCTATACTGTAGTACAGTGTTTCTCATTATCACAAGTACCCCTTGACAAATATATATTTAATTGTAGTACATGATAATTGGTTCTTAACAATCTCCAAGCATTTACTATTGCTTTTAATTAGCCAAAACACTAATTTGGTGTTGTTTAAATAAGATTTTATCATTTTCTAAGACTCTTAAGCTGGCCATACACTGGCCCGATTTGCTGCCGTTTCGACAGCAGATTCGATCACTGGGATCGAATCTGCTGCCAATCGTTCACGCTACACGCCGAATTTCGATCCATTCCGTCCGATCCTGTCGATCGCGCCGTGCGGAAAATAACCGTCGATCGCCCGCGGGTAAAGAGCGCATCGCTAGCGGCGTTCGAGTGCCCGACGACCGATGCAATAGAGCCGCATACATTACCTGCTCCGCCGGCACGACTCCCGGGTCTCCGCTCTTCTTCTCCATCTTTGCTCTGGTCTGGTCTCCGGCATGCTTCCCTTCTTCCTGTCCCGGCAGGAAGTTTAAACAGTAGAGGGCGCTCTACTGTTTAAACTTCCCCCAGACAGGAAGAAGGGAAGCATGCCGGAGACCAGACCAGAGCGGAGACGGAGAAGAAGAGCGGAGACCCGGGAGTCGTGCCGGCAGAGCAGGTAATGTATGCGGGATGGGGGGAAGCGGCGGCACCACCACCACAGATTGTGAACGGTTTCAGGCTGAAATCGGTTCACAATCTGTTTGCAGTAAATGCAAGAAATTGTATACAAGCGCTCGCAGTTCAAAAATATGAAACACAGGCTGAAAACACCAGTTCAATGATGGAGCGCTCCCTGGCTATTTGTGAGTAGCTAGAATAAATTAAACAATATAAGGGTTAGCGCTCAGGACACAGTCTGTGTAATAAAGTTCTTCATAATACTCCACACGTCCAGTGACGTCAGACGTTACACCGCTCCGTAGCTCCGCCCGCTTTATTTTTGAGGTCACAGCAAAGCTTACCCCCTGAGAACACGGAGAGCTGAGTCTGCTGAAGTGTGGAGATCGCCTTGGAGGCTGAGGGGTGGCCAATACCCCTAAAGCGAAGTCGGGCCCATCTTGGCCGCACCTTCCGGTGAGTCTCTCTATGTTGGGGGGTAGGCAACAAGTGCCCTGTTGACATCTTCTGTCCCCGTGTGGAGTATTATGAAGAACTTTATTACACAGACTGTGTCCTGAGCGCTAACCCTTTATATTGTTTAATCTGTTTGCAGTAAAGGCAGCCATACGATCCCTCTCTGATCAGATTCGATCAGATAGGGATCTGTCTGTTGGTCGAATCTGATGGCAAATCGACCAGTGTATGGCTACCTTAAATTTGTTATTCTTGGTGAAGTATATCAAGTCAGAGTACCCCCTGGCACCATCAGAAGTACCCCTGGGGTACGCGTACCACACGTTGAGAACCTAGGCTGTAGTAGACCTATAGACTGTAAAGGGTGTCTGAAATGTAACCCCCAGCTTTCTGCAGAAATCTGGGAAAGCAGATAGCCAATGAAATATACAGGAAGATGAGGATGTGCAAAAGTCTTGCACAATGCTTACCAAACAGTGTTTTTTTGCCATGGCTCTTCCTCTGATACTGCTACACTAAGGCTAGGTTTCCACTTGTGCGTTTTGTGTCAGATTTTTCTCTCAGAAAATTTGCACTGATTTGGTACTGAATGGGGCTGTTTCTATGCAATGCGAATTTTCGTACGTGTGAAAAAAAAAAATTTTTCCGGACATTGCGTACGATTCACGTACAATGCTTTGTATAGGCAATGGTAATTTTGGCATTATTTGTGCGAAAATTCGCATTAGATCCTTGGTTGCAGGAAGTTGTCAGCAGTCATGACTTGTTGTATTTAACGAATGCAAATTTTCACGTACAAAAATTTGCATAATAACGTTTAAAAATTTAGATGCAAATTTTCACAAAGCAGAAAAATCTCATAAGTTTTGCAGGCGAAAATTTCACGCTACAGTGGAAACGTAGCCTTATTGTATTCCTGACCCGAGGCAAACTTACATAAAGGTAGCCATAGATCTAGCAATGATGGGCAGATTCGACCAAGAGACTAAATTTCTTAATCTGATTAGAGAGAGATTTGTCAGCTGCCCACACACAGCAGGCCGATTCTGGATTGATCCCCCCCCCCCCCCCACCCACCCGTGTGCATTTATACATTATCTGTCCGGTGTCACTCACTGCGCGGTGCCCATCCATCTTCCGAATCCCCCGCTCTTCCATTAGTGGTATACACTTCGCAGGCGCATAGCACACGGCTCGTATGTGACGTCACACACGCACCACGCCGGCAGCGTTTAAACCGATAACGGTAGAGTGGGGAATTCTGAAGACGGATGGGCACCGCACGGTGGGCGACACAGGACAGGTAATGTATAAATGCACACAAGGGGGGCACATTTATAAACTAGGGCAGCACCACCGGGGTTACAACACGTTCGTTGCTTGTCTCGCTATCACTCGCAGTTACTGCCGGGCACCTGATCGACCACGACGGCCCGACATCTTGCAGCACAATCCGATCAATACATTCTACCGATTTCGGCAGGAAATTGGTCGCACTGTCGATCGGGCATGCTCTTGGCAGCACAGAGTTTTATGCATTTTCATACTAATGATCGAATAACTCCTTTTTAATAACTCCTTTTTTTGTATAGCGCTTTTCTCCTGTCGGACTCAAAGCGCTTGTGAAGCAGCCACTAGAGGGCACTCAGTAGGCAGTATCAGTGTAAGAAAGTCTCGCCCAAAGAGCTCCTTACTGAATAGGTGCTGGCTTACTGAACAGCCAGAGCAGAGATTCGAACCCAGGTCTCCTGTGTCAGAGGCGGAGCCTTTAACCATTACACCATCCAGAATCAGATGGTCGATCTGCCATCAAGTCGATAGATGTATGGGCACTATAATGTAAGCACAGAGGTGTAGTAATGCTGGATGCATATACCTCTGTGCATTGTCCATTACTCTCCTCATTTCCCCCGGTCCTCGCAATCACTCCTTGAAAGCATCGCACATGAAATTCTGCACTGTGTTTACTAGAAAGCCAGGCATATAGAGAAGCGTCTATGTATAGATGAATCTACCTACACTGCATTTTCCATTGCAATGCCCTTGCGCTCGTTAATACTGCAATTACTAAAGGGATATCTCATTCCTCAGTTTTGTTGGCCTAAGGGAGAAAGAGATACTTTTTGCAAAGACAAAAAAAAAAAAATGATTCGATTCAACACATTTTAAAGCAAACTCATCAGAAGAGAAACATAAAGGCTGCCATTGCTGACAAACCAATCAAACATCGATTGAGAGGACTTACATTTCTTGGGGATTTTTGTAAGGCTCGAGGCTTTTTATTAAATCTACCACATTATCTATTAAAAATAACCATTTGGTGCATGAGTACCTTGAAAAAGAGGTTGGCTGAGGATGCTACAGGACTCAATGCCCAGTACCAGGAATAATTCTCAGATTGATTTCTCTGCACCTGGATTCAGGTGCACAAAGTTATCCATCGTCCCTAAAAGCAGGTAATCCCCGCGCCCCTTCTGTAGCTCAGCTCTGATGCTTGTGGAACTCAGCCCACCCTTCCTGAGCTGAACCCCGCCTCTCCTGGTGCTCACCCCCGCCGCTCCTGGTGCTCAGCTCTGCCCCTGCTGGTACCCAGCCCCGCCTCTCCACAAGCAGCTCTGTGCTACTGTGCAGGCATGGCCATACTCACACATGCTTGTGCAAGAGCAGGAGTGCAGCCACAACCTTCCATCCAGAGGGTCCCGGCGAGTGGCTATGGGGCCGGCGACGGCACGGGAAGCCTCTGGAGGATCCAGACGCTTCCATCTTTCCCAGTAAGTAACTCTCTCGTGCAGGGCCGCCATCAGAAATTTTAGGCCCCCCCCCACTGAGCCACCCCACCCAGTGCCTTCATACCAATAGGATAGGATTAAGGTAGGATAGGATTAAGGATACCTTAGTGGAAAATAAAATGAAAAATCGACCCCCCTCCCAAAAACCCCCCCCAAAAACTTACTTCTGAGTCGGTGTGATTGCGGCTTACTGCGCAGGCGCTACCCGGCGAAGCAAATGCTTGTACGCATTCGCGTGGCCAGGAGCGCTATGCGCAGGCGCGCTACGTATTAGTGATGTCTACGTAGTATGCCTGCGCAAAGCGCTCCCTACTGGCTGCATGAATGCTTACAAGGATACGCTTCCTGGGCAGCGCTTGCGTAGTAAGCCGCGACCACCCCGACCCAGAAGTAAGTTCAGGGGGTTGCTATAGATTAATGGAGTTGGACAAAGTAGAACTGGGGAGTGGTGGGCATGAGGAGAGCCCACTAAACATGCCTGCTCCCGTTCCCCCCCCCCCCCCCCCCGTTTTTTACTTTTAATTTTCCACTAAGGTATCCCTTAATGCGCTATTAGGAGTCTCTAGGTTTTCCATCTATTTTCTTCAACATGCCAGCTATGGTATATACTGTGTTTTTTTTTGTATGAGTAACTTAAAGTGGTATGAAACATAGAGCATTTCTTCTTTGCTCTAAAAGATTATTCAAAGCATATAATATACTACTTTTTTTTTTTTTTTTTTTTTTTTTTTAGCAAAACAGCTTTCAAACAGTTAAACACATTACTTATTTTTTCAATAGAAAGCTTTCTGCAGTAAGATCCAAATCCAAACTGGTGATAACATTATCTTGTGTTTACTTAAAGAGGAACTCCAGTGAAAATAAATGTAATAAAAAAAGTGCTTCATTTTTACAATAAATATGTTTTCCCATTGTAAAATATTTCCTCTCCCCGATTTACATTCTGACATTTATCACTTGGTGACATTTTTACTGCCGGCAGGTGATGTCAGTGGAAGTAGCTGCTGCTTGCTTTTTTAGCAGTTGGAAACCACGGTCCTCACAGTTTCCTGTGGGAGGGGTTTCACCACAATATCAGCCATACAGAGCCCCCTGATGATGCGTTTGTGAAAAGGAAAAGATTTCTCATGTAAAAGGGGGTATCAGCTATTGATTGGGATGAAGTTCAATTATTGGTCACGGTTTCTCTTTAATTGTAGCAAGTGAAGAATGTAAACATTCCCTGCCAGTGCAGAAACTCCTAATGTGTTCAGAACACAGACAGCAGCTCAGAAATCATGTCCAAGTACATTACAATATAAATACACTAGTTATGAATAAAATGCAATGGCGGTTTTCAGAGCAAGTAAACTATACTTTGGGAACTTGTAATTTTTAAATGAATAAATACTAATAGTGCACAAAAGCAATTAGGATAATGGGTGATAAAAAGAAGAAAACACATTTTTATTGAATATCATGTTGGAGTTTAATACTTCTTTACTAAAAGATTTAATGAGAAACCCTTACAAATACGGGTAACACACACAAACTCCATGCAGATAGCGTCTTGACCCATATCCCACCAGCGCTACGAGGCGTGAGTGCTGTCCGCTACACCTCCGTGTTGCCCAGAGATAGATCTGCTGACGGGCATTGTAAGCGCAGACGCGGCTCTGTTTCTGCAGACACTGCTCTTCAGTGTATAGGAGCGAGCCTGCAGATGGTGTGCCTGCCAGCCTGCCATCTGCAGACTAAAATACATCTACGGCCAGCTTTCGTGTGGTCACATTCTGTAACGTGACAGGTTGCTAAACTGTGACACGAGGGCAGCATGACTTTTAAAAGAGAGTTCTACTGTAATTCAACACAGGACAGCTAATTAGAGCCCTTCCTTCTGTCACACTCCCACTCCTCTGTGCTTAAACCCTTCGCAAGGAAAACCGCCAAAGCGTGCAAAAAGGTGACTTCACAGACATGTCTTTTTCAACCTCATTATCTCGAGAATATGGGGACCTATAAAATAAAAGTATTATGGATTCCCTTTAAGGACATGGCTGATCCTGACTGCACAGAGCCAGCATAGATCCGGTCTCCGGCAGGCTGGTGAAGAGAGGGGGGGGGGACAGAGAGGTCACAAAGCATTGGCAGCGCTGCGGCGATCACAGCCAAACCCCGGCACTCACCTGACAGTGTGCCAGCTGCTGATTCAGAGCTTCAGCCCGACACAGAATGTCCTCCACACTCATCTTCATGGTCAGCTCGTTAATGTGCTGAAGAGAGGCAAAGGCAAGAGAGGAATGAGCTGTGCAGAAGCATATTGGACAGAGGAGGAGGGGGGGAAGAGGCTGGAGTAACAAGCACTAAAATCACAAGAGAGGCAGAAAAATTAGCAGATGATAAATACTCATTTGTGCAAGCATCACTTTCTGTTTATTTTTTGTTGTACATCTGTGGCTCTTAAAGAGAACCAGTCACAAATATAGGAATGTAATAGTTCACTCTGAAAGTAACCTAGTAAGGACGTTTTGATAACCTTGGCCAGCTTTTTGTACTGTTACCTAAAGAGGAGCTCCGCATTGTTGCACAGCCCCATATATACATCCTCAATTCTCCAGAAACGATTGCTCCAGCATGCTGGAAAGTTCTCACCCGAAAAGGCACTTGAAACAAAAAGAAAAACCGAGAGCCCAATATAGTGCAGTAAGTCTAACAATTGTTGGCGAAATAATTAACTCATGACTCATGACTCATCACTCATGATGTCACACACATGCGCAGAGGGTGCCCGGCAACGGGAACGCGATCTAGGACGCGCTCCACCGGGCCAGCGCAGACGTACTACTCCGGGTCATTGCGACCCGGAAGTAGTAAGAGCCACAGCCACATGACAGGTTGGGCAGCCGAACAGTTCGGCTGCAGTTGCGCTAACAGTTCGCCCAACTCTAGTGGATATACTCACAAACACGGGTTACCACATAGGCAACCACTTGAAATGCAGGTGGGGAGTATTAGAACCTGACCCCACTCAGGTTTAAGAAGTCGCTCTCTGTAGATAGAAAGAAGGGGACAGTTCCCTCCACCCAAGGTGGACTATATACTGTGCAAAATTGGACAGAGGCGCCAGGCAGGTTGAAATGATCTAAAAACAACTAAAAAGGAGGAGTACAGGTGGACTTACCTCCTGGAATGATGGACAATCGAGATTGTTCAAATCGCAAATAACAATTTCTTTTGGCACTCCGCAACGCGTTTCGCAGGTATAACCCGCTTCATCAGGCAAGGAGTGCAAGCTCAAAAAGGTCCAATAGTGGCAATGCGCCTCTGTACAGAGGCGCATTGCCACTATTGGACCTTTTTGAGCTTGCACTCCTTGCCTGATGAAGCGTGTTATACCTGCGAAACGCGTTGCGGAGTGCCAAAATAAATTGTTATTTGCGATTTGAACAATCTCGATTGTCCATCATTCCAGGAGGTAAGTCCACCTGTACTCCTCCTTTTTAGTTGTTTTTAGATCATTTTAACCTGCCTGGCGCCTCTGTCCAAATTTGCTCACCCGAAAAGGGCACGGCCAGGTGCAAGACGGTAGCGCCGTCCTGATGACCGAAAGGACCCCTCCACCTTACCCCCGCCCCCTATGTAAAATAGAAAGCCCTGGGCCGGTAGCAAGTGTTGCAGGCTCACCTGTCTGCTGGTGTGCCTCCTCCTGTGTCCTGCGTCTTTCTCCATTGCCACCATGGGCGATGGTACCGTGACCCTAACGGATGTATGTGACCCCAATACATGTGGTGAGTTAACAGGGATACAGGCACCCACGGCAATGAAGAGAAGACACAGGACATAGGAGCAGGGCAGTTTCTTGGGCAGTGCGGGCTGGGGGACCGCCCTGGGCGCAGACCGGCAAGTAGAAGAAGGGGGGCACAGGCAGAAGGACATAACTGCTAGGGAGCTGGTGACGCGCGGTGCAGCCAAATGGAAGAAGATTACCAGCGCAATCACCTTCCTTGACTCCTCCTAGGCTGCCTGCTTCAGACGTCAAGTCATGATCACGTCACCACCGCATGATGACACCTGATGTCCTGTAGAGGTACTGCAGGCTGTGCGCGGCGCCCATGGAGGAGTCGGCTTTTCAGGCTCTCTTCGCCTGTGTGTATTCCTGGTCCCAGCTTCCTCCTGGATGAGTGGCTGGTCAATAGTAAGTAGGCAGATCTACTTGTGAACCTGTGGCTGTGTGACTGTCCCTAAAGAGTAAGGTTTCGCAAGTCCACAGGGGTGGGGGTGCAATTTTTACATCCTCGCCCTGGGTGCAATTTAGCCTAGAAACTGCCCTGCATAGGAGGAGAAGACCAGCGGACAGGTGAGCCAAAACTACACTGCAATACTCACCACTCGTCCGAGTGGCATAAATTACATAAGAGGAAGGCGGTCCGGTGGTCATTGGTAATGCAAACGACGCTACTGCCAAGCACCAGATGGAGCACTATTAAGTGAGATCTTTCCAGCATGCCGGATCAATGGATTCGATGGCTTTCAGATGGAAATTGATTGAAATGAGGATTGGGTGGCCATGTTGCAGCATTTCGATTATTACTACCGAATCTGTGGAATAACAATGCCAAAAAACGAACAGTGTATGGTCATCTTAAGTTTTTAAAAAGAAAAGTCCTGTGTGACACTAGCCTTAGGAAGGTGCCCAATTTACATATCCATACTATAGAAATACAACCACGGCTACATTTTATTCTGAGAAATACGAACAGCTCCGCCATTGTGACTATAGAAGAGGTTACGTTGAAACTGGAGTCTCCCTTTAATGCCAACCTGAACTCAGAACTTTCTCTCTGCTCTAAAAGAAAAGCAAAAGCATCATAACCATTAAAGAAAAACATTTTTGTTACAGATGATTCAAATCCTGCAATAAATCTGCAGTTTGTCTACTTCCTGTTTTCATGGAAGCAGGCTAGGGGTTAACATCTACAAATTAGCTGCTCTGCCGAGGCAGCCAGCTGACAGCTGTGAGATCAAATTACAGTTGTGACTAGTCACAGATGAGGGGAAAATAGACAGGCTAAACTCTCTAAATATACAACATATACAGGGTGCATTTCTCTAGGAGGTTTTCCTTCTGTCCTGTGCAAGTTCGAATCCTCTTTAAAAGAAAGACAAAGACAGCCTCCCATATCTGGAAATGCGTGCGGCAATACGTAGCCTGGGATGGAACATTTACTGCCTATCGTGTTGGGGTGAAATGAGGACAGGAAACTGCTGCGATGTGAATAAAGAGACGTATGAGAATGCACCTTACAAAAGTTCCACTTACTTTCAGGATCTCGTTGAAGCCATAGTCAGAGTTCATGAGCGCTTCCCGCTCCAGGTCCAGTATACCGCAGGCGATGAGCAGGTGGAAATTAGGGCAGGGGAGACCCGTCCATAACACCTAGATTGTAACAAATAAACAAAGCAGAGTATTTCAGGGCTGGTTTATTGTGAGGAGTGGGAATCAGGATGGAATCTGGCATGGCAAAGAGATGTCTGTAGATTCTCACACCGAACATCTGATATGTGGGCAGCCTGAAGCTGTTCAGAGCAATGCTCACAGCACGGCAAATGGGTCTGATCAGTGTGCTGAGCAACAATAATCTGCAGACAGTCACAGGAATATATGTTACAATGCTCATCAGTGGCCACTACTCTCATAACTGCAAACAGCACTTACCCCACTCTATGGCTGCACAGCATGTAAACCCATTCCTTGCTTGCACAGCCAGCCTGCGCTAAACCCTATCTCTGCTTTCTGCAATCTTCCACTACATTCCTTTTCTGCCTGCACATCCACCCAACACATAAGCAAGACTTTCTAAATACCCCAAAAAACCTCAAGGGAACCTAAAGTGAAGGGGATATGGAGGCTGCCATATTTATCTACCTTTACAGGGGTTCTGAGGATAGCAAACAAAACAAAAACAGACAGTTACCCGGGGTTCCTATTGGTCCCCTGTAGCCATCATGTCCCGCGCTGTCCTCCTCCAATCTGCCATTTCCCACCTCCGGCACCGATCAATTATTCGTCTAACAAGACGAATAGTGCGCGCTCCGGGAGCTTACTGCGCAGTACAATGTTTTCTCATACTGCGCAGTAAGCTCCCGGAGACGCAGGCGCGAGCACGCGAGCGCCACGGCCGCGCAGCCTCGCTGAAGGAATATTTAGACCAGGAACGGAGGATCAGAGGAGGACGGTGCGGGACATGACAGCTCTAGGGGGCGGATAGAAGCCCCAGGTAAGTGTCTGTTTTTGTTTCTTTTTAGTATCAAAAGAACTCCTTTAACAATAATAGTTGCCTGAAAGTCCTGTTGATCCTCTGCCTCTAATCCTTTTAGCCATAGACCCAGGACAAGCATACAGATCAGACATTTCTGACAAAAATCTGACAGGACTAGCTGCATGCTTGTTTCAGGTGTGTGATTCAGATACTACTGCTACTGGAAGGACACAAGCAGGAGTGCCCGTACTTCAGAGCTAGTTGTGCCAGGGGATAGACAGGGTACCCATACTACAGTGCTAGTGGTGCCAGTAGATGTAGAGGCAGGTATGCCCATACTACAGAGCTAATAGTGCCAGTGAATGTACAGAGGAAGGTGTACCAATACTACCGTGCTAGTGGATGTACAGAGGCAAGTGTGCCCATACTACAGAGCTAGTGGTGCCAGTGGATGTACAGAGGCAGGTGTACCAATACTACAGTGCTAGTGGATTTATAGAGACAAGTGTGCCCATACTACAGAGCTAGTGGTGCCAGTGAATGTACAGAGGAAAGTGTGCCCATACTACAGAGCTAGTGGTGCCAGTGAATGTACAGAGGCAAGTGTGCCCATACTACAGAGCAAGTGGTGCCAGTGGATGTACAGAGGCAAGTGTGTCCATACTACAGAGCTAGTGGTGCCAGTGGATGTACAGAGGCAAGTGTGCCCATACTACAGAGCAAGTGGTGCCAGTGAATATACAGAGGCAAATGTGCCCATACTACAGAGATAGTGGTGCCAGTGGATGTACAGAGGCAAGTGTGCCCATACTACAGAGCTAGTGGTGCCAATGGATGTACAGAGGCAAGTGTGCCCATACTACAGAGCTAGTGGTGCCAGTGGATGTACAGAGGCAAGTGTACCAATACTACAGAGCATGTGGTGCCAGTGGATGTACAGAGGTAAGTGTGCCCATACTACAGAGCATGTGGTGCCAGTGGATGAACAGAGGCAAGTGTGTCCATACTACAGAGCTTGTGGTGCCAGTGGATGTACAGAGGCAGGTGTACCAAAACTACAGAGCATGTGGTGCCAGTGGATGTACAGAGGCAAGTGTGCCCATACTACAGAGCTAGTGGTGCCAGTAGATGTACAGAGGCAAGTGTGTCCATACTACAGAGCTAGTGGTGCCAGTGGATGTAAAGGCAAGTGTGCCCATACTAGAGAGCTAGTGGTGCCAGTGGATGTACAGAGGCAAGTGTGCCCATACTACAGAGCAAGTGGTGCCAGTGGATGTACAGAGGCAAGTGTGCCCATACTACAGAGCAAGTGGTGCCAGTGGATGTACAGAGGCAGATGTGCCCATACTACAGAGCTAGTGGTGCCAGTGGATTTATAGAGGAAGGTGTGCCCATACTACAGAGCAAGTGGTGCCAGTGAATGTACAGAGGCAGGTGTACCAATACTACAGAGCTAGTGGTGCTAGTGGATTTATAGAGGCAAGTGTGCCCATACTACAGAGCAAGTGGTGCCAGTGGATGTACAGAGGCAGGTGTACCAATACTACAGAGCTAGTGGTGCTAGTGGATTTATAGAGGCAAGTGTGCCCATACTACAGAGCAAGTGGTGCCAGTGGATGTACAGAGGCAGGTGTACCAATACTACAGAGCTAGTGGTGCTAGTGGATTTATAGAGGCAAGTGTGCCCATACTACAGAGCAAGTGGTGCCAGTGGATGTACAGAGGCAAGTGTGCCCATACTACAGAGCTAGTGGTGTCAGTGGATGTACAGAGGCAAGTGTGCCCATACTACAGAGCAAGTGGTGCCAGTGAATGTACAGAGGCAAGTGTGCCCATACTACAGAGCAAGTGGTGCCAGTGAATGTTCAGAGGCAAGTGTGCCCATACTACAGAGCTAGTGGTGCCAGTGGATGTACAGAGGCACGTGTGTCCATACTACAGAGCTAGTGGTGTCAGTGGATGTACAGAGGCAAGTGTGCCCATACTACAGAGCAAGTGGTGCCAGTGAATGTACAGAGGCAAGTGTGCCCATACTACAGAGCAAGTGGTGCCAGTGGATGTACAGAGGCAAGTGTGCCCATACTACAGAGCAAGTGGTGTCAGTGGATGTACAGAGGCAAGTGTGCCCATACTACAGAGCAAGTGGTGTCAGTGGATGTACAGAGGCAAGTGTGCCCATACTACAGAGCTAGTGGTGTCAGTGGATGTACAGAGGCAAGTGTGCCCATACTACAGAGCTAGTGGTGTCAGTGGATGTACAGAGGCAAGTGTGCCCATACTACAGAGAAAGTGGTGCCAGTGAATGTACAGAGGCAAGTGTGCCCATACTACAGAGCTAGTGGTGCCAGTGGATGTACAGAGGCAAGTGTGCCCATACTACAGAGCTAGTGGTGTCAGTGGATGTACAGAGGCAAGTGTGCCCATACTACAGAGCTAGTGGTGTCAGTGGATGTACAGAGGCAAGTGTGCCCATACTACAGAGCTAGTGGTGTCAGTGGATGTACAGAGGCAAGTGTGCCCATACTACAGAGCAAGTGGTGCCAGTGAATGTACAGAGGCAAGTGTGCCCATACCACAGAGCTAGTGGTGCCAGTGGATGTACAGAGGCAAGTGTGCCCATACTACAGAGCTAGTGGTGTCAGTGGATGTACAGAGGCAAGTGTGCCCATACTACAGAGCAAGTGGTGCCAGTGAATGTACAGAGGCAAGTGTGCCCATACTACAGAGCAAGTGGTACCAGTGGATGTTCAGAGGCAAGTGTGCCCATACTACAGAGCTAGTGGTGTCAGTGGATGTACAGAGGCAAGTGTGCCCATACTACAGAGCAAGTGGTGCCAGTGAATGTACAGAGGCAAGTGTGCCCATACTACAGAGCAAGTGGTGCCAGTGAATGTTCAGAGGCAAGTGTGCCCATACTACAGAGCTAGTGGTGCCAGTGGATGTACAGAGGCACGTGTGTCCATACTACAGAGCTAGTGGTGTCAGTGGATGTACAGAGGCAAGTGTGCCCATACTACAGAGCTAGTGGTGCCAGTGAATGTACAGAGGCAAGTGTGCCCATACTACAGAGCAAGTGGTGCCAGTGAATGTTCAGAGGCAAGTGTGCCCATACTACAGAGCTAGTGGTGCCAGTGGATGTACAGAGGCACGTGTGTCCATACTACAGAGCTAGTGGTGTCAGTGGATGTACAGAGGCAAGTGTGCCCATACTACAGAGCAAGTGGTGCCAGTGGATGTACAGAGGCAAGTGTGCCCATACTACAGAGCTAGTGGTGCCAGTAGATGTACAGAGGCAAGTGTGTCCATACTACAGAGCTAGTGGTGCCAGTGGATGTACAGAGGCAAGTGTGCCCATACTACAGAGCTAGTGGTGCCAGTGGATGTACAGAGGCAAGTGTGCCCATACTACAGAGCAAGTGGTGCCAGTGGATGTACAGAGGCAAGTGTGCCCATACTACAGAGCAAGTGGTGCCAGTGGATGTACAGAGACAGATGTGCCAATACTACAGTGCTAGTGGATTTATAGAGGCAAGTGTGCCCATACTACAGAGCAAGTGGTGCCAGTGAATGTACAGAGGCAGGTGTACCAATACTACAGAGCTAGTGGTGCTAGTGGATTTATAGAGGCAAGTGTGCCCATACTACAGAGCAAGTGGTGCCAGTGGATGTACAGAGGCAGGTGTACCAATACTACAGAGCTAGTGGTGCTAGTGGATTTATCGAGGCAAGTGTGCCCATACTACAGAGCAAGTGGTGCCAGTGGATGTACAGAGGCAAGTGTGCCCATACTACAGAGCTAGTGGTGCCAGTGAATGTACAGAGGCAAGTGTGCCCATACTACAGAGCAAGTGGTGCCAGTGAATGTTCAGAGGCAAGTGTGCCCATACTACAGAGCTAGTGGTGCCAGTGGATGTACAGAGGCACGTGTGTCCATACTACAGAGCTAGTGGTGTCAGTGGATGTACAGAGGCAAGTGTGCCCATACTACAGAGCTAGTGGTGCCAGTGAATGTACAGAGGCAAGTGTGCCCATACTACAGAGCAAGTGGTGCCAGTGAATGTTCAGAGGCAAGTGTGCCCATACTACAGAGCTAGTGGTGCCGGTGGATGTACAGAGGCACGTGTGTCCATACTACAGAGCTAGTGGTGCCAGTGAATGTTCAGAGGCAAGTGTGCCCATACTACAGAGCAAGTGGTGCCAGTGAATGTTCAGAGGCAAGTGTGCCCATACTACAGAGCTAGTGGTGTCAGTGGATGTACAGAGGCAAGTGTGCCCATACTACAGAGCAAGTGGTGCCAGTGGATGTACAGAGGCAAGTGTGCCCATACTACAGAGCTAGTGGTGCCAGTAGATGTACAGAGGCAAGTGTGTCCATACTACAGAGCTAGTGGTGTCAGTGGATGTACAGAGGCAAGTGTGCCCATACTACAGAGCAAGTGGTGCCAGTGGATTTATAGAGGCAAGTATGTCAATACTACAAGAGCTCATAGGGTGGTGGTGATGGTGGGGGGCACATGTATGAGAACCCATAGAATACTAGATGAACATTTAGGGCAGAGTAATAAGGGACAGGGACTGTGACAAGGACTGAGCAGAGCACCAGTTACAGACTTTTGGAGAGGTGACAGGAGGTCACCATTGGCTCTCACCTCCCAAAGAAGCAGAATATCTTGGAACGAAAATTCGCGTTTGAACCAAATGAGAAGCCACCTGAAGCAAAAGCTTAAATTGCCTGAATCTTTAGAATCTGATAGAATAAAAAAAAAAGCATTTATTATAGTCTGGAGGAAATTTGTTTACACACATATACACACATATACAGTATATTAGTGATTATTTATAAACAAGCCTTTAACATTTGTACTCTTTTGGTGAATTTGTATGTGTGATCAGGGACACTGCACTTTCTAATCATCATTCTCTTAAAGCAAACCTGACCTGAAAATTAAAAGTCAAAATAAACCTACATACATCATGCTTCCCTCCTGTGTAGTCTACGCCTCAATCTCTTTTTCCTCTCCTGCGTCCTGTTTGCCCACTGTGATCAATGGAATTCACCGTCCTCCATTTGTAAAATGGCCATTACCCAATAACATTGAGGACGCTGTCCTCCGCCATTGGCACACTGGGTCCGCTTCTCCCTGCCGCTTCCATGCATCTCCAGCTTTCCTCATCTCAGCACCGTCTCCCCCTGCTTGCCTGAGTAGCCATACTCACCATCCACCATCCGGAATCAACCTCTTAGGATACAGTAATGGCCCATACTCACGAGGGACTTTTGTCGCCTCAACACGCGGCGCGCGCGTGTTGCGGCGACAGGTCGCCCGTGAGTATGGGCCGTTGCACGCGCGCGCACCCCGAACTGTCGCCCGTCGCTCATGTCGCCATGCGATTGAAAGTTTCAATCGCATGGCGACAGTCGCCGCCGCACCTCCGCCGCAACTGTCGCTAGTACGCGTGAGTACACGGACTAGCGACAGCAACCTCCATTAAAGTATATGGAGCTTCCGGCGGAGGGAGGAGGAACGTCAGCGACAGCTTCCGCCTCGCCGCTGGTCCCTCTTCCGCGTGTGTACGCGGAGGGACCTGGCGAGGAGCTGTCGCCGGCCTGTCGCCCACACGCTCATGTGTGCTGGCGACAGGCAACATTTGCAGCCCGTGAGTACGGGCCATAAGAGCCCAACGGGCGTAGACATTGCTTTCCATTAACAGCCTGGCTATGCAGCAACATATGTGCTGCTTCTGCAACAACCTGATGTTTTGATGTGACCATCTGCTGTGCCTTATTGACATAGGCTGGACTGCTGATTCATGTGCTGATTCATGTGCTTCAATGCCTGTCTGCTGACTGCATACATATGCTTACTGCTTACTGCATACTTATGCTCATTGCAACCTAATGGCTGTTTATCAAGATATAAGTCTGGCTTTTATGACATGATCTGCTTGACACATGCTGCACTATAATCCTTGAGTTGCTGCCTCTGCTCTAACACACCATACTGGTTGCTTTATATCCTTTTTGCCATGTGGACACTCATTGTGGTGAACTGCAAGTATTGGGGGAGATGAAGATGCCTCTTGTTCTGATATGCTGTTGCAATTTTTGGATCCTTTTTTGAATTCACTATCTGCCTGCGGGCAGTATACATAAATTTATCTAGTGGAAATTCTGGACTGGCTCGGTGGATCCGAGTCCATTGTGAATTCACAAAACAACCTACATCTTATGACCAAGTTTATATCCTAACTGCGCAGTTACTAAACTGGTTCCGTACCATATGCATGCTTGAGCTATCCTAGCGAGAATTCCAGGGGGAATCTGGGTGATTGGGGGGAGCGGGTGGGTTTATGTGGATGGTGGTCTTTGGCGGGAGTTGTCTTATGCTGTATATGTTTTTACAATTTTTTGATAAGTAATCAATAAAGTTTTGTACCCTTTTTGAATTATAGGTGTTTGTGCTCAATCAGGTCACACCCCTCCTTTACCCTATCTCAAAGTTTATTTCCATTACCCAATAACAACTTCTGGGTCAGCACACTGTTAAACTGTAATATCACCCACTTGAGCCATAGGGAAACATGGACATTACCTTGCTCATCAGTTGCCCTTTCAGTTATAACTGACAGCAACTTGATAGATTTTCTTCTTACAATGATTCCTTTCAATCAGAGGAGAAGAAGGAGATGGGCACAGCTGCTAAAATACCCTTTATTGTGGCTGGGTTGACACAAAAAAAAGCTTACAGCAGTGGGGGGAAGGGCAAGTCTGACAGCTGTTTCGCAGGGACTAGTCCTGCTTCATCAGAGACTGATGAAGCAGGGCTAGTACCTGCGAAACAGCTGTCAGACTTGCCCTTCCCCCCACTGCTGTAAGCTTTTTTTGTGTCAACCCAGCCACAATAAAGGGTATTTTAGCAGCTGTGCCCATCTCCTTCTTCTCCTCTGATTGAAATTGTGGACTACCATTGGAGCACGCTGCAGGTAAGCCCAGTGTGGCAGCATCCACCCCTGCTGCATTTTGTGCAAGTGCTTTCTCCTCTCCATATTTGCAATGATTCCTTTTAGTTCTGACAAGATTTTGTCACAACTAAAAGAAATCGTAAGAAGAAAACGGAGAGCTTCTGAGAGGAGAGGCAATAACAGCGAGGTAAGTATTTAATATTCATTTGCAGGTACATCATATATTTATTTTAAATAATTTTACTTGGTTCAGGTTTACTTTTAGGTCTCGTCCAGATTATGAGTTTTGCAATGCACTGTAAAGCCCCATCTACACGATACGATTCTTTGTACGATTCGATTACGATTCTATTTACGATTCAATTAAATCCGACATGTCCGATTGGGATTCGATTCAGTTTGATTTGCCATTGCAAAACAATGGCAAATCGAATTGCATTGAATCGAATCCTGATTGGACATGTTGGATTTAATCGAATCGTAAATAGAATCGTAATCGAATCGTACAAAGAATCGTATCGTGTAGATGTGGCTTTACAAACGGCACTAACGCAAGTGAACACACAGCCCAAATTCTACAATGAAGGGAATAGGAAGTAAAAATAAAGCTATGATATAATGATTTGTATGTGTAGTACAGCTAAGAAATAGAACATTAGATATGACTCTCATATTGTTTCCAGTACAGGGAGAGTTAAGAAACTTCAGTTGTTATCTATGCAAAAGAGCTTCTCTGAGCCAAGCTTGGCCGGCTACAGTGCTGTCTTGTGAAGCACTTATCTCAATCTGTCTCTCAAAGTTTCTTGATTGTTTAAGGTTTTACTGCAGAGCTAATGACCCCCTTGATCTTTCCTGCTCTGTTTCAAAGTTAAAATACAGAGTGTAGTTTGTAAACTGAGAAAATTAGAGAATAATGCAATGTTATAATAAAAAAAGCTATATATGGTAACTAAAAACATGAGACTCTTTTCTTTGCTACTAATGATCTATGGATCATCCGTACTACACATACAATTCATTGGCCTTAATTCACTAAGATCATGCTGGAGATAATAAGGCAAGAGAAAACTTACTACCACACAGTGAGAGAGTTATCTTATCTCTTCATTCCTTATGTTACCTCCTCTGTAGTTAATTTACCTCCTCTGTAGTTAATTTACCTCCTCTGTAGTTAATTTCACACGCAGTTAATTAACAGCCTGTCTTTAACTCTGGAGTTATTTTAAAGAGAACCCGAGGTGAGTTTAAAGAATGTTATCTGCATACAGAGGCTGGATCTGCCTATACAGCCCAGCCTCTGTTGCTATCCCAAACCCCACTAAGGCCCCCCTGCACTCCCTCATAAATCACAGCCGTGCTTTGAGGCTGTGTTTACATCTGTAGTGTTAGTCTCAGCTGCTCCCCCGCCTCCTGCATAGCTCCGGTCCCTGCCCCCGTCCCTTCCCTCCAATCAGCAGGGAGGGAAGGGATGCAGGCGGGGACTGGAGTTCTGCAGGAGGCGGGGAGAGCAGCAGACTGACACTATAGAGATAAACACAGCCAGCTCTGACAAGCTGTTTGTCAGCAGCGTGGTTGTGATTTATGAGGGATTGCAGAGTGCAGGGGGGGCCTTAGGGGGGTTTGGGATAGCAACAGAGGCTGGGCTGTATAGGCAGATCCATCCTCTGTATGCAGATAATATTCTTCAAACCCACCTCGGGTTCTCTTTAAGGATTGGAGAGTTAACTTTAGGTTTGCCTGAGGTAAAAGGTTTCCTGAATACTACATGCCTAATCACCATGGTAACAACTCTAGAAACGTTATTAAAGACAGGCGATAATCTTAGTGAATTGAGGCCATTATATAAGCTTTCTTCTTTTTTTTTGTCTCTTTAAAGGACTCACAAGGTAAAAGAAGAAAAGTAGTTTTTCTTACCTGGGGGCTTCTTTCAGCCCCTAGAACTCAATTGGGTTGCTACAGGTTCTCTTAAATGGATACTGGATACCAACCTCCCCCCCCCCCCCCCCGACACACCCACACACAAGATTAGATTGAGAGTTCCTAAGGACAGTCAGTGACATGACTATAAACTCTAAAGTGCTGCAGAAGATGTCAATTCTCTATAATGAAATACATAGATGATAATAATAATAATAACAATAATATTATAAGGACTGTAGCAGATACCTAGGAAGTCGCACAGCATGGGGTCCAAGACACGCAGCAGCAGGTTGAGCTGAGCCAGCTGCTTCTTCATGCTCTCCTGGCTTTCCTCAAAGTTGTGGTGCTGGAATGCAGGAGAAACAGATCAATGCATCGATCAGTCTGCTCTCTACCAACAATGAGCTCTGACTGATTACAGCTGCTGTCAGCAAAATGATAAACGTGACTCTTTGTTCATGCAGAATACAGCGCAGACCATCACATACTCCGCTGGGCAGTGGAGGGCTTGATGTGTGAGTGGCTCAAAAAACACAAAACAAAACATTGATATGTTACACAACATGCACATAACATACAATTCCTGGGTTTGCACCTGTGCTCCTCTAGGGCCATCTGATCTGTCAACGCATGTGACACGCATGCACCTAATGTACTAGTTCATATGATAGGCAGAGCACCCAGATAGTGCAAGGTGAACCAGAAGATTTTTTTTTTTAAGGGACTCAAAAGAGGAACAAAACCAAAAGACTCGACCTAAATAATCACGAACATTCATTTCAAACTCGCATTTACCTAGCTATAGCTACCTGAGTATTTGTAGCTAGCTTAACCTACCTGGCGGTACATTTCTGTCAGGAATTAGGAGTCAAAAGCGGTACATTTTTTTTCATGAATTTTAGGCCTCCAATTTTTAAGTCTTAACTCACCAAAATACATCAGAATAAAAGTGTGGTAGACATTCTGCATATAAATAAAAGTCAGGAACACAAAATTGTTAAAGTAAATACATTTATCAATAATCTGAAAGAAAACTGTACAAATAAGGCAGCAGATTATGCAGTATGTACATATATACTCCTAATACACCTCCCGTGTGTGGTATATTTTAAAGCAAGGAATTGCACACAGGGCAACATCACAGTCTGGACAGTAGAATCGTGATTCTTTCCTGATTCTTTTCCCCTTCTCGTCGCTTTTGCGGCAGCATACATGACATATCCTAGTTGGGGCATTTTTTTGGGGAGTTGGTGGAATGTATTCCATAAAATGGCGGCCAGTGAGGCGCTCCGGATTTACCACATAAGAGGCACGGCGTCCAACTCTGGCATCCGATGCAGTCTGGTACCTTAGACAGATGCATTCGCACAGTTTCCAGATGAAGTCAGCGTGCGTCCCTGGCCTGTCACTTACCTGCTTGTGCAGAATGTATGCATTCCAAATGCTTTGTTCCAGTAGGTGCTGGAAAATCTTCGTATAATATTTTTTCTGCTGCTTCCTTACAGCAGGATAAAAGGTCACTGCCTGGTCAGCTCTGTCCACACCACCCATGGTGTGGTTATAGTCCACCACGACCTGCGGTTTTGCAATATCTTTTCCTCATCTCAGACAGTTCAGGGGAGGTATAGAAATTATCTGTGGTGAGACAGTAGCCTTTGTCCAACAAAGGCTCCAAAAGGGACAATACAGACGATGTTGCCACTCCAAACTCGCTAAACCTGGGACAAAATGTTGTGCCTTTTCACGTATTCAAAATAGTATTGCAGATGTATCCGGTACTTGACTCGCATAACGTGTATGATTTGATCCCAAAGCGGGCCCGCTTGGAAGCAATATATTGGAGCCAGCTCAGCCTCCCCTTATAGGCCATCAGGCTCTCGTCCACGCTGATGTCCCTCTGTGGCACATACGTGGTCCTAAAATTTTCCACCACCATCTGGTAGACCTCCCAGATTTTTTTTAGTTTTGGAGCAGGGTGGGTCGACTCCTCAAAAGTTTCATTATTAGAAAAGTGGAGAAATTTCATTATTAGGGAAAAACGGTACTCGGACATAACTGTACCGAAGAAGGGGGTTGCAATGATCTTATTCGTGCTTCAGTACCATTTCTGCAGGGGCTTCCCCACCACTCCCTGCAGAATGATCAGGCCCAAAAACAGCCAGATATCCGCTGCTGTTACCGGCTCCCAGGTCCTGCTTCTGGAAAAGGGTCCTTGAGGAGTAGCCAATTGTTGGGTGGCATAGCGATTAGTCTCCTCCACTATCCTCTCAATAACCGCCTCCGAGAAGAACAGCTGCAGGTATGCCAGAGGGTTGCACTCGCACTGCTTCTTCAAGCCAGGCTCCCCAGTAAAAGGGAAACGTGGGGGCGGTGGCGGAGCCTGAGAAAGGTCGATGGGGCACCAAACCCAGACATCACTAACTTCGCTGGTGATGGAGTCGCTGTCGCTATCTGGGTCGGATGACAGATCCCCGGGTGTGTCACTGTCACTAGAGTCCGCCAGTGACTGCAGATCTCTGTCCTCCAACTCCGCCAGCGCTTCCGCGGTGAGACGCCTTCTGGAGGATGATGCCATAGTAAATCCAGGCAGAGGTTGGTGCAGGCAGCAGGCAAAGAGTAGTCCAAGTCCAGGCAAAAATCGGCAATGGGTAAACAATTAAATCCAGGCAGAAGGCAGAAA
This sequence comes from Hyperolius riggenbachi, assembly GCF_040937935.1. Taxonomy (NCBI): domain Eukaryota; kingdom Metazoa; phylum Chordata; class Amphibia; order Anura; family Hyperoliidae; genus Hyperolius; species Hyperolius riggenbachi. Next base: position 319,170,719 of record NC_090651.1, read on the forward strand.
GAATAGTCAAAGTCCAGGCAAAAATTGGTAACAGGTAGGCAGAAATCGGATTAGATAAGCACTCACAGATCACACTCCTCTCCACCTCAACAGCCACAGCTCCTCTCAGCAATCCAGGAAGTAAAAGGCAACATTGCATTGGATACAAAATCCCATTGTATCCAATACAATGCTGTTTTGGCCCAATCAGAAGAGTTTATTTTTTTTTTTTTATACTCCCTCCCCTCCCCTGTGACCCTACGCCGCCCCTACATCACTCCGCCGCTGATGGGCTAATTGGCCGCCGGTTCCCCGAAGATCAGAGCAGTAATGGGGACTCCGGGGGCCGGGTGGAAGAAGCCTGGGTCCCGCTGACAAGCTCTGATCGCGCGCGGGACAAAGGAATTGGCTGCAGGCACTGTTTTTGCCCAAACGAGCAGAGCTCGGGCTTACCGCTTCTGACATGTGTCAGTCAGCCCGAGCTCTGCTCGTGAATATACATATTCGGGTTAAAGGATACCCAAGGTGACATGATGAGAAAGACATGGGTATGTACAGAACCAAGCACACAAATAATTATGATGTGTTCCTTTTTTTCTTTCTCTGCCTGAAAGAGTTAAACATCAGGTATGTAAGTGGCAGTTCCTGTCAAGACTGAGTCAGACTACAGTGTGACACTAACTGATAAGAAATTACAACTATAAAAACACTTTCCTAGCAGAAAATGGCTTCTGAGAACAGAAAAGAGATAACATAAAGGTCAATAGTTCATAGATTTTAGCTCTGGTATACTTCAATGAATGTGTCATTGAGCAAAAACAATAAAGCAGTAAAAACTGAAAAAGTAGATTTCAATATAAAAGAAAAAACTGTGAAATACTGTATATTTCAAAATAATTTTTAGGAGAAGGAAAATAGATACAATTGTTTATTTCATTCGTTTATTTTCACCTTGGGTATCCTTTAACCACTTCAGCCTTTAGTGTTTTTTCACCTAACGCATCCGAGCAATTTTCACCTCCCATTCATTTGCCAATAACTTTATCACTACTAATCACAATTAAATGATCTATATCTTGTTTTTACCCCCACCAATCAGGCTTTCTTTGGGTGGTACATTTTGCTAAGAACTATATTCTAACTGCATTTTAACAGGAATATTAAGTAAAAAATGGGAAAAAAAACCATTTGTCAGTTTTCGGCCATTATAGCTTTAAAATAATACATGCTACCATAATTAAAACTCACGGTTTCTATTTGCCCATTTGAACCGGTTATTACACCATTTAAATTACGTCCTTATCACAATGTATGGCACCAATATTTTATTTGGAAATAAAGGTGCATTTCTTTCCGTTTTACGTCCATCACTATTTACAAGCTTACAATTTAATAGAAGAGAATGTGTAGCACTTCCTCTTAGTATTAAATTAGTCTGACGTGCCAGGCCAAGATCCAGCAGCACTCCGGATCACACTGCATGAAATGGAGAAACAGCCGGCACCATCCAAGTCAATAATGCTCTTTTATTGAGATAAAAACATCTCAGCAGGTCACAGCGACGTTTCAAGGAAATCACCTCTTTATCAAGCTCGTGCTGAGGACACGAGCTTGATAAAGAGGTGATTTCCTCGAAACGTCGCTGTGACCTGCTGAGATGTTTTTATCTCAATAAAAGAGCATTATTGACTTGGATGGTGCCGGCTGTTTCTCCATTTCAAGCTTACAATTTAAAAAATAATGGTAATATACCCTTCTTGACATGCATATTAAAAAAAGTTCAGACCCTTGGGTAACTATTTGTTTTTGTATTGTCATTTTTTTTGTTTTAGTTAAAAATTATATTTGAGTATTTTGGGTGTGTGGGAGATAAGCAGTTAATTTAAAATGCAAAAGGGTGTCTATTCATTTAAAAAAAAATTGTATGTAGATAGTTTTATTATTTGGCCACAAGATGGGCTCAGTCATTTTTTGGGGGAGGGCTTCCTGTAAGCTTACAGGAAGTGAAGAGGGGATGTGTAACAGAACTACCTAAGTAGGAGGAAATCCTAATTTGTTCCATCTCAGAGCTTACCGCTGCTGCCCAGTGTCCCTCTGAACAGTTTCGGCAAGAGCTTGTCGGCCATGCTCTCGTGACTGCACTCCTCTCCGTGTACAAGCGCAGCTACGCTGCATATGCGTGATTACAATTGCGCCTGCACAGCAAGTCAAAGCTGCTTGTTTCTTATTTTGAAAACACCACCCTATTAACACTGGATTCAGGAACTCAGGTGCAAGTAAAAGCACTGGGTGAGCTTCCAACACAAATATGCTTCCAAACATACCTTCAGTGTGCTCATCCACTGTAGTGCCTCTCTGCGATTCTATGTGAAGTTAACAACACTGCCGGACTGTATGGGCCTGCTCACCTTCACTAGTGTAAAGCAGCTTATTGCAAAGGGAGCAACACAGGCAGAAAGAACACTTTAGTGTCTTATGCCTAGTACACACCATACATTTTTCTGTAAGATTTTCTGTAATTAGATTATTTTCTGTAAAGTACTGGTAGAGACTGGTCATCATCTCTGGTGCATTGTCTTCTAGTTATCTCCTGCTGAGTAGAACAATGGTTAATTGCTAGGCAGATAGATGGTTAGATAGATAATTTCCAACATGTTGGAAATTATCTATCTGGCAGGTAAATCTAACAAAAAAATCTAACAGAAAATTGTATGGTGTATTCCCAGCATAACAGAAAATTGTATGGTGTGTACTAGGCATAAGGCAGCTGCCACACCTCATTTAGGTATATCAGCTATATGGGTAATAGATGAGGTAATGCTTTGCAGTAGCAGATATGAAGAACACGGCAGAGATGTCCACATGGCAGAGACCTACCACCAACTCCATGAAGCCTGTGAAGCACCAGAAGGCATCCACCTCATTCTGTGTGACGTAGAGGATGGGGGACAGGAGGTCGCTCATTCCCTGCACATAGCCTGGATAGAGACAAAATCCAATGAGTGACACAGCTACACTAGATGGGGATTCAAGCTATGCCTCCAATCTACATACCTAAATCAAAATTAAACATGCAGTATGTCATCAGCACATCATTGAGAAGGCTGAGGCCTGGATTATCATTCCCCTCATAGAACTTGTTATTTCGGTCAGTGCGGCTGACATCTCTCTCTGGTAAATAGAAACAGAAATAAATAAGAACAGCCAGTATTGTATCAAAACTACAATTATCTATAATAATAATGTCCAAGCAGTCAGGTGTCTATCTGCCCCAGCCACATACCCTCCTGTCCCACCCGCTGTGTCCACCCCAACCACACCCCCTCCTGTCCCACCAGCTGTGTCCGCCCCAGACACACACCCTCCTGTCCCACCCGCTGTGTCCGCCCCAGACACACACCCTCCTGTCCCACCCGCTGTGTCCGCCCCAGACACACACCCTCCTGTCCCACCCGCTGTGTCCGCCCCAGACACACACCCTCCTGTCCCACCCGCTGTGTCCGCCCCAGACACACACCCTCCTGTCCCACCCGCTGTGTCCTCCCCAGACACACACCCTCCTGTCCCACCCGCTGTGTCCTCCCCAGACACACCCCCTCCTGTCCCACCCGCTGTGTCCACCCCATACACACCCCCTCCTGTCCCACCCGCTGTGTCCGCCCAAGACACACACCCTCCTGTCCCACCCACTGTGTCCGCCCCAGACACACACCCTCCTGTCCCACACGCTGTGTCCGCCCCAGACACACACCCTCCTGTCCCACCCGCTGTGTCCGCCGCAGACACACACCCTCCTGTCCCACCCGCTGCGTCCGCCCCAGACACACCCCCTCCTGTCTCACCCGTTGTGTCCGCCCCAGGCACACACCCTCCTGTCCCACCCGCTGCGTCCGCCCCAGACACGCACCCTCCTGTCCCACCCGCTGCGTCCTCCCCAGACACGCACCCTCCTGTCCCACCCGCTGCGTCCTCCCCAGACACGCACCCTCCTGTCCCACCCGCTGCGTCCTCCCCAGACACACCCCCTCCTGTCCCACCCGCTGTGTCCGCCCCAGACACACCCCCTCTTGTCCCACCCGCTGTGTCCGCCCCAGACACACCCCCTCCTGTCCCACCCGCTCTGTCCGCCCCAGACACACCCCCTCCTGTCCCACCCGCTGTGTCCGCCCCAGACACACACCCTCCTGTCCCACCCGCTGTGTCCGCCCCAGACACACACCCTCCTGTCCCACCCGCTGTGTCCGCCCCAGACACACCCCCTCCTGTCCCACCCGCTATGTCCGCCCCAGCCACACCCCCTCCTGTCCCACCCGCTGTGTCCGCCCCAGCCACACCCCCTCCTGTCCCACCCGCTGTGTCCGCCCCAGCCACATCCCCTCCTGTCCCACCCGCTGTGTCCGCCCCAGACACACACCCTCCTGTCCCACCCGCTGTGTCCGCCCCAGACACACACCCTCCTGTCCCACCCGCTGTGTCCGCCCCAGACACACACCCTCCTGTCCCACCCGCTGTGTCCGCCCCAGACACACCCCCTCCTGTCCCACCCGCTGTGTCCGCCCCAGACACACACCCTCCTGTCCCACACGCTGCGTCCGCCCTAGACACACTCCCTCCTGTCCCACACGCTGTGTCTGCCCCAGACACATTCCCTCCTGCCCCACACGCTGTGTCTGCCCCAGCCACACCCCCTCCTGCCCCACACGCTGTGTCCGCCCCAGACACACCCCCTCCTGTCCCACACGCTGTGTCCGCCCCAGACACACACCCCCTCCTGTCCCACAAGCTGTGTCCGCCCCAGACACACCCCCTCCTGTCCCACACGCTGTGTCCACCCCAGACACACACCCCCTCCTGTCCCACAAGCTGTGTCCGCCCCAGACACACCCCCTCCTGTCCCACACGCTGTGTCCACCCCAGACACACCCCCTCCTGTCCCACAAGCTGTGTCCGCCCCAGACACACACCCTCCTGTCCCACACGCTGTGTCCGCCCCAGACACACCCCCTCCTGTCCCACACGCTGTGTCCGCCCCAGACACACCCCCTCCTGTCCCACACGCTGTGTCCACCCCAGACACACCCCCTCCTGTCCCACACGCTGTGTCCGCCCCAGACACACCCCCTCCTGTCCCACACGCTGTGTCCGCCCCAGACACACTCCCTCCTGTCCCACCCGCTGTGTCCGCCCCAGACACACACCCTTCTGTCCCACACGCTGTGTCCGCTCCAGACACACCCCCTCCTGTCCCACCCGCTGTGATTGGCGCCTGCAGTTGGCCACAGCACTGGAGAAAGAGAGAGAGAGAGAGAGAGAGAGAGAGAGAGAGAGAGGGGGAGGAAGAAAAGACAAAGTGAGGGCACCATATATAACCACAGCATGTGGAAATGAGAGGGATATGGCGGCTGACATATTTGTTTCCTTCTAAACAATGCAGATTCCCTGGCAGTCCTGTTGATCCTCTTCCTCTAATACTTTTAGACATAGACCATAAACAAGTATGCAGATGTTTCTGACTAAAGCCTGACTGGATTAGCTGCATGCTTGTTTTAGGTGTGCGATTCAGGTAATACTGAAGCCAAAGAGATCATCAGAACTGACGGGCAATTGGTATTGTTTAAAGAGGCACTCCAGTGAAAATAATGTAATAAAAAGTGCTTCATTTTTACAATTATGTATAAATGATTTAGTCAGTGTTTGCTCATTGTAAAAACTTTTAAATCCCTGATTTACATTCTGACATTTATTACATGGTGACATTTTTACTGCTGGCAAGTGATGTAGCTGCTGCATGCTTTTTTGGCAGTTGGGAACAGCTATTTCCCACACTGCAACAGGGTTCACAGACAGGAAACTGCCAAGAGTATGTACTCAGAATTTCTTTGTGGAAGGGGTTTCATCACAATATCAGCCATACAGCGCCCCCTGATGGTCTGTTTGTGAAAAGGAAGATATTTCTCTTGTAAAAGGAGGTATCAGCTACTGATTGGGATAAAGTTCAATTCTTGGTCAGAGTTTCTCTTTAAGGCTACTTGCACACCAAGACGTTGCGTTAGGTGCTACGTTAAGGTCGCATAACGTGCACCTAACAACGTATGGTGCTGCAAGTGAGGACGGTAGAGTGAGCCGCGTTAGGCGGCTCGATTCCTATAATGTCTCCCAGAGTGGCGCTGATTGGCCAGCGGGACCACGTGATGCGGAGCGAGACACTCCGCATCACGTGGTCCCGCCGGCCAATCAGCGGCCGCCAGTGCAGTGCATATTAAGTAGCCATGTGCGCGGCTACTGTAGCTGGCTCTCCCCGCCTCCTCTCCGCCCCCCACTGCGCATGTGCAAACAGTCTAACGCGGCTATAGCCGCTCTAACGCCGTAGCATGCTGCACTTTCCGGAGAACGTGCAGCGTTACATGTAACGCAACGTGGGCTGTGTGAACAGCCCACTTGTGTTACATTGCTGTGCGTTGGGGGAGCGTTACAGGCGCACTAACGTGCGCCTGTAACGTCTTAGTGTGTAAGCAGCCTAAAAGGAAATAAATATGGCAACATCCATATCCCTCACTTCAGGTATCCTTTAAGCAATGCTGTAGCGACTGTCCTATGCAGTTCCTTCAGTGTATTACACATGGCACAGTGTCACTAATGGTATGGCTGCATTGTATACAGCCTCACCTGCACCCTACAGTTCTTGTTTTGAAGGTAAATGGTTTGTCTAATAATATAATGTGTACATTGCTGATTAGTACATTGTCCCCACAGTCAGCTGCAGTATTCTATAGCCAGGATCCAGCACTATGCCTTCCTGTGCAGAGCTGACAGTCGGTAGTGACACCTGTGCTCACACAGTGCTTCCTGACCGTCCGGCTGCAAAGCCAGCGTGACTCCCACACCACGTGCTACTAACCTATCAGACTGCGGTATCCGCGCAGCAGAGAGTTCCTCCTCTCCTGATCTTCACTCACAGACTTCCACTGCAGCTTCATACGGAAATATTCATCCCTGCAAACAGCAAGACAAACGTTGTAACGTGTGTTGAACGGGGTCCCACGGAGATGGCACGATGCCCATGCTATCTGCCCGCTCGCCTGCTTCTGTCACCGTTTACAACTTGTGAGATGTGTGGGAGAGGCTGTGTTATCTCCTCCTGAGCTCTGATACAGAGCCACTAAAACACTCATTACATAATTCCCACAACATTAGCCAAGTAAATATGTATTCACAGTAAACGGATCATCAAATTGCTATGGAGTGAACATAAAAGGCTAGAACAGGCATGGGAAAACTCGGCCCTCCAGCTGTTACGGAACTACAAGTCCCACAATGCATTTGCCTTTATGAGTCATGACTGTGGCTGTCAGACTCCTGAAATGCATTGTGGGACTTGTAGTCCCTTAACAGCTGGAGGGCCAAGTTTGCCCATGCCTGGGCTAGAATCCAGCAGGGCACGGTACCTGTATATATCTTTTCCTACAGTGCTTTTCTATTAACCCTTTAGCAGCCAATTTATTTAGAGGCATGCAAGTGCTCCAGGCCAATTTATTTTAGCACTTTTTTTATTTGTTACATTTCCTTGCTACTAATTAGTATTGCTGTATTGTGTGATTATGGCCACTTGTCACTAGGAGGCAGTGTGAGAAAATAACAGAGGACTTCTGCTTCAGTTTCTATATCCTCTGCTAGTAGAGAGACATCAAAGCATTCCAAGAATTCACAGCACGAGTTCTGCCAACGGAGGTCAAAAGCAGCGCAGTTATCTCAAACAAGATAATTCCAAGATAATTTGAAGCTGCTAGAGGGTTAAAGGACAACTACCGCAGAGATCTGTAAAATATTAAATACATGCATATAATTGTACATCTCTCCCAGAGTAAAATGTAATATAAATTATTTAATTCCTACGTCGTCGCCATTTACAGCAGGTAATGAAAATCTGTCCGGTCTGACAGGTTTTGAACTGGCCCATCTCCTCATGGAGGAGTCTCCATTATTTCTTTATTTACAAAAGCATTTAAAGAATGGCAGTTGCCCTGTTGAACTTTCAAAATAGTGTGCAGTGTACTGTATTTTTTGGTCTATAAGATGCAGCTAGGTTTTGAGGGAAAAAAGAAAAACACTGAACCTGGTGCGTCTATTGTGCAGGGACGTCTTATGCACCTTTTTCCTCCAAACTGCCTCTATCCTATGGTAGCTACACTGCCCAGCTACACTAACTACACTGCCAGCTATACTACTATTTTTATGCATACCCGTGTCTGTATCTTTACGTACCCATGTTTCCTTTAAACCTGATATTCTGTAAATACACTATTCCTAAATTCAAACGTGCTTTTAGATCCAGGGCTGTGGAGTCTGTACAAAAATAATCTGACTTCAACCAGAGCTGGAGTCGGAGTCCGAGCAATTTTGGGTCCCTGTAGTCGGAGGTTTCAATAAACTGAGGACTCTAATAATTTTTGTTCCAATTCCATAGCCCTGGTAAGAATTAGACTAAGGAGTCAGTGTCGAGGAGTCGGAGCAATTTTGGGTACCTGGAGTCGGAGCAGTTTTTGGTTTCATAAACTGAGGAGTCGGAGACGGATGATTTTTGTACTGGCTCCACAGCCCTGACTTCAACTACGACTCCTCAGTTTATGAAACCATTGACTCCGACTCCAGGTACCCAAAATGGCTCCAACACAGACGACTCCTCCACAGCCCTGTTTAGAACTATGGAGGATGCCAAACAAAACCTGCATCTGAAACATTCTAGCTACCTATCATGCTGATCTTCTGACTTTAATACTTTCTAAGTCAATGTATACAGATCTGTAGTCTAACTTGAGCAATGGTAGTCTCTACAACGCTAAAGCTAGTATGCCTACAGGCTTATAACACTAGAAATGCAGCCAGAAATTGCAGAGGCTCCCTGCTGGCATGTAGAGGGATAGGGTCTTCCTGCTGGCACTGACAGCACTCATCCTTTATCTATACAGAGCTAATACACACATTCCCTTGAGCTAAATCATGCTTGACGGGATCCTCCCCCACAGTCGGGGTCCTTAAATGACTTAATAAACGCAGTGATCATTTTTCCACAGCACCAACTGCAATGCAGTTAAGTAGAGCACAGGCCCGATCTAACGCTGCAGTGCTAGTGTTAATATCAGGGAAGAGTAAGAGCCTCTGCTTCTGTTATCTATCCCACTTATGATGAGTTAGGGACATGACTGTGGATTCTGTAAAGTGCCTTAGAAGATGTCAGCACTATATGAATACGCAATAATACAGTAATTTCACATATTCCTTTCCACAGGACTTCTTGATTGGATGTTTGAACTGCACTGTGTGTAACTTCACTGTGCCTCTCCCTTTAGTAAAGCACCCAGCGCCATGTTACTTCCATCATGGTTTACCTAACTGGGTGAACTGATAATACTGTCTTTTTGCTGGGCTATGTGGTTGTCATGGCTGGAGAATTGTGCGAGGAGGTTTAGTAGGGCTTGATGTTCACCGATATTCAGAAGGTCACAGGAGGTGGTGGCCATACATGTCCTGGCGTGCTAGTGACACTTTAAAGTAGGCCTGAACATCACAGCAAAGCCTTGGTGTGTCTGTACAGCTTCCTCATATATCTGCACATCTGATGTTCTGGTCTTAGAGTAGACCTTTGATAAAATATCTCTGGAGCAACTGAGGGTAAGGCTGCATTCTATGACCGCCTTTGCAGTACAGAGTTTAAATAAGGTGACTGCAGAGAGCACTGTCAGGTCCTGCTGCATCTGGACATCCTGGTATGATAGGCTGACCACAGCCAACAAAGCCACACCACACCAGAATATACTCCAGCCACTGATCTGTATGTCAGGTAGTCAGGCACATGAAATAGCCATTAGGTCAGAACTCTCTTTGGAACCCTGTCTCTTGCGGTTACCACTGCTTTCCTGTATGTGACCCCCTTATCGGAATAATAAAATGTGTTGCATGGAACCACAGCCCTATCTCTGCCAGTTCGACCTGGACTCCTAAGCCTACGTTCACCTGAGAAGATAGACGATTAGTTGGTAAGTGGATAACTATTGTATTGTGGATAACTTACAGTGTTCCATCAAGTGTCCTCCACTGCTGTTAACCTCAATCTCCACATGGAGTACTGGGTTATTTCTAACTTGCCCTGACAGGTGCTGCTGTGCATGCATTCTTGGTAGGAAGTCTAGCTGCGGAGAACACCATGGTCAGCTTCAACAGAGAGTTCAGAATATAATCAGTGGACTGGTAAGAAACAGGAAGAGGTGTAGCTCCAGTAGTAGTGGTCGGGCTTTCACAGTTGGAAGTCTAGCTACAAAGAACACTATGGTCTGCTCCAATTAAGAGATCACAATATGTTCAGTTGGACTGGTGGGAAACGGGAAGGGGTGCAGCTTCAGAAGGTGTGGTTGGGCTTTCACAGATGGAAATCCAGATGCAGGGAACCCCATAATCTGCTCCAATACAGAGTTCAGAATTTGATCGGTGGACTGATGAGAAACTGGAAGAAGTGAAGCTTCAGAAGGTGTGGTTGGTCTTCCACAACTGAAGTCTAGCTGCAGGGAATACCATAGTTAAAGGGAACCAGAGATGAAAGATTCACACAAAATAAACATATTAGTCGATGGCTTGTAAAGAATAAATGCTCTACCTGATAATTTCGCCACTCTGGTGTGCCTTATTGAGTGTTTTTTATCCATTATTGCTCCAGGAAAAATCTAATATGGCTGCCGGCTCATATCCCTTCTGCTTCCAGGTTATGAGCTGTTCTGGATGTGCTGTCTAGCCTCTATGAGACTATAGACAAGCAGGGCTGCTGCTGCAGCCTTTCATCTGTGTGCTTTCAACTTTATTATTCTGGTATGCTGTGTGGCTGCCTGTAGGAAGCGTCTCTCATAGAAATAAAACAGCATACAGTAGATAATGATGACTGGCTGCACAGTGCACACAAATCACACAGCCACATATATCTGTTCAGAGTTTCTTTCTGCAGGAGCAGCCCCTCCCATGTCATCAGCTCTGAGTATGCAAAGTAGGAAAGCTGAGCCAGGAGAGGGCAGGCTTGGGCTTGAAAAGACATCACAGAAGACTGACTCAGCTATAATGATTCCAGGTCAACCTAGACTAAATGCTCAGTCGGGGATTCTTATCACAGCTGATAACAGGTAGATTTAGCAGAGAAGAATGAAACTAAAAGCAGGGTGGGTGTTTACTGTCATGTTCCCACTGATAAATGTAATAAAATACATGAGGGTGCTTCGTCTCTGGTTCTCTTTAAGTCCAATAGAGCATTCAGAATATGTTCCACTGGACTGATGGGAAAACAGCAAGGAGTGTAGCTTCAGTAGGTGTGGCTGGGCTTGCACAGCTGGAAGTCCAGATGCATCATGGCTTTTTGCAGCCTTGTTTTAAAATTGAGCACTACAGAGAAGGTGGTCAGGCTACACAGAATGCACCTAGGATTTTCTAGTGTTAATTTAGCTTAATACTAAACAGAGACAAGTACATTTGCTGAGGCACTCACACACGCTCATCACATTGACACATTGTTTTGTCATTGACCTGATACCTGCAAAATGTGTTATCTTATCTTCAATGATGTGCAATAAACTTATCAGTCCTAAAGGTTTTGGGTGGTTCATCAGGAGAGGTAAGCCTTTCAGTTGTCTCTCCTTTTTAGCAGTTGTAAAGCATTTTATTTCCCCTTGAGCATCTCCTACCTTCCTTATGTCTTAAGTTTACACCTCTGGAAGGAGGTTTTTCTTTTTAGATTAGTATCTTCAAGGCTAAACTATCAATGCAAAAGCATGGCCATTGGGGTTTCAGCCCTTTTACGAGTGGGGGTGGAAAGAATCCCCTGCATGCGCACATGGTGGTTGCCACATAGTGGCAGCTTAAAAAGCGTGAGTATCCCTCTAGTCCTGGTTGGTTTCCTTATGTGTTCTCGGTCTCTGGAACTCCCTCAAGCTACATTTGCAGTCTAACAACCAGGGTCCTCCTTCATCTCAGGACTCCTTAGTTGAGAAAAAGACAGCAGTAAAACTAGGATAGGGCATTCTAACTTTTCTCCTCTTTATTCAAGATAGAACAAGGTTTTGGCCGGATTGCAAGTTTCATCTGCATTTCATTACATTGGTCATGCAGTGTGAATGTCGCCATGGCTACTGTCCAGACATTGGACCATAAGGTCTTTTGGGAAGAAGTGAAAGACTGTATGTACTGCGTGATGCACTGTTATACTGGATGATGCAATATAATTTCAGGAAATCAAACAATAAATCCTATTTTATTCAGCCTAAGGCAAATCTGCTTTCAGTTTATCTTAAAGGATATCCAAGGTGAAAAAGGAAAAGTTGATCCTTACTTACCTGGGGCTTCCTCCAGCTCCTAGCAGTTGATGTGGTCTCTGCTGCAGTTCCTTTGCCCTCCAGTGCGCTCCTGTTCTGCACTTGTGCAGTTCACAAAGATTTAAACTGCCCAAGAAGAGAACCCTCCCGACCACAGCAGTGTGAGCAAGAGAGGTGCATGGACATGTCTGTGCTTGCGCAGAAGCCCGCAATCACAGCTGTGGTCGGTGATCTTACTGAGGGGCTAGCGGCTCACTGCAGGGCAGCGGAACTGCAACGAGGGAACAAATAGACTGCTAGAAGCTGGAAGAAGCCCCAGGTAAGTAAAACGTAACTTTTACTTTTCAGCTCGGATAACCTTTAAAGGACAAGTGAAGTGAGAAGACTACGGAGACTGCCATATTTATTTCCTGTTAATTCCAGTTGCCTAGCAGTCCTGCTGATCTATTTGGCTGCAGTAGTGTTCGACTACCCCCAGAAACAAGCATGCAGCTTATCTTGTAAGTTCTGACAATAATGTGCTAATCTGCTGCATGCTTGTTCAGGGTCTATGGCTAAATGTATTACAGAGGCAGAGGATCAGCAGGACAGCCAGGCAACTGGTATTGCTTAAAAGGAAATAAATATGGCAGCCTCCATATCCCTCTCGCTTCAGTTGTCCTTTAAAGAGACACTGAAGCGAGAAAAATTCTCCCTTCAGAGCTCACAGTTAGCTATCCGGCGGCTAAAAGGGGGTCCCTTCACCCCCAACCTACCCCCCCCCCCCCCACGCAAAATCAAAGACCAAATTGATCGTAGATTTTGCTGCTCCTAGAGGCAGGGCTAACGGCTGCAGCCCTGCCTCACCGCCTGCCTCACAGCGCGTCTATCAGCGGTGAGGCAAGTGAGGCAAGGCAGCGTCAAGTGAGTAGATCAAAATCTACCTCAAGACTGACTACAAATATGAAGACAAATCTGTTACTATATTGTTCCTCAAAAAGAGTGAAACTGAATTTAAAAAGGAACTCAGGGATGAGGTACATAAATGTACTATCCCCAATAATATGATTTCAGAGACTGTCGAAAACAGCAATTCAACTGTTAAATCCTCTGTGTGCCATGGAGTAACTATAAAAGCTTTCAGAATTGAAAAAGAGGAATCCACACTCACTACAGCTGCTGACTTAGGCACTTTTTGTTGACCAGAGGAAGCAGGCCAGTACCTGTGAAACGTGTTGTCTTTGTTTTACATCATTAAAATTGCTTTTTGGACTATAAGACTCCCTTTTCTCCCCGAAAAGTGTGGTGAAAAAGTCACTGCGTCTTATGGTTCAAATGCAGAGTTTCGGACTTGTGAATGCCTGCCAATACAAACCTCCGACCAGCCTCAATGTTGGGAACTCCCTGTACTGTGCCCATGCAAAGGCAGACATGGGGAGAAACAGTCGACACGGGGAGACACAAAGGGGCAGAGGACACAAAGCGGCATATAGGAGGACACAAGGAGGACGGACACAAGGAGGACGCAGATACATGCAGGACACAGGAGGACACAAGGGAGACACAGGACACAGGGAGACACAAGAGGTACAAGGGGACATGAGGTACAAAGGGGGCATGAGGTACAAAGGGGGCATAATACACAAGATACCCCTTCACCAGGGATGCACCAAGTTTGGTATATATTTTTCATCTGATTTTTGTCCTCTAAACCTAGGTGTGTCTTATGGTCAGGAGCGTCTTATAGTCTGAAAAATATGGTACTTCTATCTATGTGGTTTGTTCATTGATGGAGGCAATATATAATTACTCCTATACTATATGATGTAAAGTTAAGAGATATTCTGGGCGCCTCCTACACATTTTTTTAGCCACAGTCCAACCCTTCGGGGTAGTATCTTGTACACCATGTGTCCAAATACCTAAGGAGGGTGACCGACCAGCACCTGCCTAACGTATCTCTGATACCGAACAGGAAAGGTTATTTTCCTGCAGGCTCTGTCGGTGATTGCAGGAGTGCAACCCACCCTTGTGAGTAGGCATGATCACAGATATGCAAATTGTTCCAATTTGATGCAAATTTATATGCAAATTTATGCAGCTTGAAAATTGACCAATCAATTTAAACCTGGGTTTAAATTGATTGGTACATTTTCAAACTGCATACATTTGCATAATTTCGGAACAATTTGCATCTCATTGATCATCCCTACTTGTTAAGTATAATTTACTACTCTTATCTACTTATCTACGTCATCTAACGATACTGGACCATTGGGCTCCTGGTCTCTCTCATTCCAGAACCTCGGAGGTTGTATTCACAACCACCAGGAACTCTCCCATACTCCTTATTTATCGCTTACTTCCTCTCTCTGCTTTCCCATTGTCGCTTTTGTCCTTGAAGCTGTAGTGCATGTAACTTGTATCCTCTTCCTTACAGATAATTCAGCCGTTTTGCTACAAAGGCCATTTAAAACGTCTACAGCTGATGGCTTTTTGAATGACAAAATAAATTCATGAAACGTTTACAATTGTTATTCCTATTCTGAGCCCAATCCAATGACACTTCACGGAGCTCTCCTTTAAGCCATATGTCCGGTCTGCTCTATGCCAGAAACTGGAAAGACAGCAGAGCAGCAGGAAAGAAGGTGCACTTGCAGCCTACTCCACTAGGGGGCTCACACAATCATGCAGTAGTCACACGCTTACGTTTTCCTGCGAATTAAAGCTTTCCTCTCCTCTGCTGTGCTGTCCCACGGATAATAACCCAGGAGAAACTTCCAGGCATCTTTCCGAAGCGCTGAACACAAGCCCTAAAAATAAGACGAACATGCCATTTATTAGATCCTAATGTGCTTCATATATATCTGCAGTGAGCTTCAGCTGTTCCTTTGCTGGGAAACAGCTCCATCTTGTGGGCAAAGAAGGAAGTGCAGGAACAGAGCAAGGTCTGCAGTGGATGCTGCAGTGTCAGGACCTGATTTTTTTTTTTCTCCCAGCATCACTCACCCCAGAAAATATCCTCTTCTTCACCCCGTCCACATCTATCACTCGTCCTTCAGAGTCAATGTGAGATTCCCATTCTTGCTCGCTGACGGCTGCCTGGCGCTGTATGACTGGCCGCTCGCCCAGCTCCACTTGCTGCAATAGATTTTTGGGGGGGCTTTTAGGCTATGGCGTAAAACCCACAATGACAATCCACAAGAATCTCAATATCACTTAACACACTAAACAGCTGTAATTACAGAATTCCTTCCA